>NW_020838277.1:0-9379 GCF_003676395.1 Aethalodelphis obliquidens | reverse complement strand
AATTATAATATAATATATATTATATTATAATATATAATATAATTATATATTATATTATATATTATATATATATAATATATAAAATATATATATATATTGAACAGAGAAAACATTTCTCCAAAGAAAAAGATTATGAAATATACACACATTGATCAATCTGAATATATTAGCTAGCTACCTATTGAAGTATAAGAAATTACCACAAGACTTAGGGGGTTAAAATAACAATATTTATGGAGGTCAGCCAAGATGGTGGAGTAGGAAAACATTGAGCTAACTTCCTCTCATGAGCACACCAAAATCACAACTATCTACAGAACAACCATTGATGTAAAAGAGCAAAACCTACCAGATAAGGTCTTCTACAACTAAAGACATAAAGAACGAGCCACAATGAGGCAGTTAGGAGGGGCAGACTCGCAATATAATCAAGTCCCATACATGCAGGTGGGCAACTGAAAAACCAGAAAATAAATATATTGCAGAGGTTCTCCCACAGAAATGAGAGTTCTGAGCCCAACATTGGGCTCCCCAGCCTCCAGACGAGCCTCCAAAACATTTGGATTTGAAGGCCAGCAAGGTTTAATTTCAGGAGCCCCACACAACGGAGGGAAATAGAGACTTCTCTCTTAAAGGGTACACACAAGATCTCACATGCTCCAGCACGCAGGACAAAAAAGGTAATTTGATAGGAGCCTGGGCCAGACCTACCTGCTAGTCTTGGAGAACCTCCTGGAGAGGTTGGGGGTGGCTGTGGCTCAACCTGGGGACATAGACATTGGCCCAGCCATACATGGGAGTTCCTTCTACCACACGGACACTGCTACTAGTGGCTGCCATCTTGGGATCCTCCCTCTGCTTCATTAGTGCCAAGACTTGGCCCCACCCAATAGCCTGTAGGCACCAGTGCTGGGATACATCAGGCCAAACAACTAACTGAGGGGAACACAGCCCCATCCATCAGCAGAGAGGCTGCTTAAAAACTTTCTGAGCCCACAGCTACCTATAAACATGCCTCTAGACACAGCCTTGCCAACCAGAGGGCCAAGACTCAGCTCCATCTTCCAGTGTCCAGGCATTGGCCTTGCCCTCCAGGAAGCCTGCACTGGCCTCTAGGCCAGCCTCACCCACCAGGGGACAGACACCAGATGCAAGAAAACCATAATCTCACAACCTGTGGACACAGCCTGCACAGCAGGCCAGATCCTACCCTGGGACCAGCTGCGCCAAAGCCCTGTCCACTAGCAGACCAACAAAAGCTTCAGGACACTCTGTACCCCATACCTAACTGTGTAGGGAACTGGTATCCCTGCCCCTCACCAGTGATCTGACACTAGCTCTGGGATCCCTGGGCCCTGCAGCAAGAATTTGGGGCTCAGCTCTGCCTGCCAATAGTCTGGCAATAATCCCAGGACCTGGCTTCACCCACCAGTGGGTGAGCAACAGCCCCAGAGTCTTCTGGCCCCTCACTCTGCCCACCAGTGAGGCAGCACTAGCCCAGGTCCCCCTAGGGCTTTGCAGCCAACTGCTTCATGGCCAGCTCCCACTTACCAGAGACCAGTACCATCTTCACAGGGCACGGCCTGGCAACCAACTGAGCTAGAGGCCAAACAAGCCTACTAGACCACCCACATAGTCAGTCCACCACAAAAGAAGGACATATGCAGCCTTCATGTGGGAACCCCTAGAGCATATAGCTTGGGTGACAAGAGGGGAGTGCACTACTGGGGCACATAGGATATCTCCTATATCAGGCCATTTCTGCAGGGTTAAGAAATGTAAATAAATTATCACATATATAAAAATACAAATAGCAACATAGACAAAATGAGGCGGCAGAGGAATATGTTCCAGATGAAGGAAAAAGATAAAACCCCAGAAGAAAAACTAAGTGAAGTGGAGATAGGCATTCTACTGAGAAAGAGTTTAGAGTAATGATCATAAAGATGATCAAAGAACTCTGGAGAAGAAGGGATGCACAGAGTGAGAGGCTAGAAGTTTTTAATAAAGAGTTAGAAAATATACAGAACTACCAGACAGAGATGCGGAATACAATAACTGAAATGAAAAGTACACTAGAAGGAATCAGTAATAGACTAAATGATACAGAGGAATGGATCAGTGAGCTGGAAGGCAGAATAGTAGAAATCACTGATGCTGAACACAAAAAAGAAAAAAGAAAGAAAAGAAATGAAGATGGTTTAAGAAACTTCTGGGACAAGATCATGTGCAGTAATATTCATATTATAGGGGTCCCAGAAGGAGAAGAGAGAAAGGGTCTGAGAACATATTTGAAGACATAATAGCTGAAAACTTCCTTAACCTGGGAAAGGAAATAGTCACTCAAGTCCAGGAAGCTCAGAGAGTCCCATACAGGATTAACCCAGAGAGGAACACACCAAGACACACTGTAATCAAAATGACAAATATTGGGCTTCCCTGGTGGCACAGTGGTTGAGAGTCTGCCTGCCAATGCAGGGGACACGGGTTTGTGTCCCGGTCCGGGAGGATCCCACATGCCATGGAGCGGCTGGGCCCGTGAGCCATGGCCACTGGGCCTGCACGTCCGGAGCCTGTGCTCTGCAATGGGAGGGGCCGTAACAGTGAGAGGCCTGCGTACCGCAAAAAAAAAAAAAAAAAAAAAAAAGTGGAAAAAAAAGACAAATATTAAAGATAAAGAGAGAATATTAAAAGCAGCATGGGAAAAGCAAAAAATAACATACAAGGGAATTCCCATAAGGCTATCAGATGATTTTTTCAGCAGAAACTCTGGAGGCCAAAGGGGAATGGCACAATATATTTAAAGTAATAAAAGGGGAAAAACCTGTAACCAGGAAAACTCTACCTAGCAAGGCTCTCCTTCAGGTTTGATGGAGAAATCAATAGATTTACAGACAAGCAAAAGCTAAAAGAGTTCAGCACCACCAAACCAGCTTTTCAACAAATGTTAAATGAAATTCTCCTGGCAAAAAAGAAAAGGCCACACTAGAAACAAGAAAATTATGAAATAAAAAAGCTCACCAATAAAAACAAACATATATTAAAGGTAGGAAATCATCCACCCACACACATACAAAAAAGACAAAAGTAGTAAAAATAATCTATATCTACAATAAGCAGTCAAGGGATATACAAAACAATTAGATGTAAAATATGATAACAAAAGCAGTCATTGTGAGGGGAGGAGAGTGAATGGAGGTTTTAAAAATGCATTTGATATTAAGAGATCAGCAACTTAAAACAATTATGTACATATATAGACTGCTATACAAAAACCTCATGGTAACCACAAACCAAAAATCTATAAAAGATATACACACAAAAAAGAAAAAGGAATCCAAACATAACTATAAAGATAGTCATCAAATCACAAATGAAGAGAAAAAAAGAAGAAAAAAAAGACATACAAAAAACAACCCCCAGGGGCTTCCCAGGTGGTACAGTGGTTAAGAATCTGCCTGCCAATGCAGGGGATGTGGGTTTGAGCCCTGGTCCGGTAACATCCCACATGCTGCGGAGCAACTAAGCCCATGTGCCACAACTACTGAGCCTGCGCTCTAGAGCCTACGAGCCACAATTATTGAGCCTGCATGCCACAACTATTGAAGCCCATGTGCCTAGAGCCCCTGCTCTGCAACAAAGAGAAGCCACTGCAATGAGAAGCCTGTGCACTGCAGCAAAGAGTAGCCCCTTCTCGCCACAACTAGAGAAAGCCCACATGCAGCAATGAAGACCCAATGCAGCCAAAAATAAATGAATAAATAAATACCCAAACAATTAACAAAATGGCAATAAGAACATACATATCAATTATTACTTTAAATGTAAATGAACTAAATGCTCCAACCAAAAGACATAGAATGGCTGAATGGATATATAAACAAGGCCCATATATATGCTGCCTACAAGAGACTCACTTCAGATCTAGAGACACACACAGACTGAAAGTGAGAGGATGGAAAAAAGTATTCCACACAAACTGAAATCAGAAGAAGTCTGGAGTAGCAATACTTATATCAGACAAAACAGACTTTAAAATAAAGACTGTTATAAGAGACAAAGAAGGACACTACATAGTGATCAAGGGATCAATCCTAGAAGCAGATACAACAATTGTAAATATATATGCAACAAACATTGGAGCACCTAAATATATAAGGCAAAGATTAATAAACAAAAGAAGAAATTGACAGTAGCACTATAATAGTGGGGGATTTTAACACCTCACTTACATCAATGGACAGATCATCCAGACAGAAAATGAGTAAGGAAACACTTGCCTTAAATAATACATTAGATCAGATGAACTTAATTGATAGATAAAGAGTATCCCATCCAAAAGCAGCAGAATACACATTCTTTTCAAATACACATGGACCATTCTCCATCTTAGATCACATTCTAGGTCACGAAACAAGCCTCAATAAATGTAAGAAAATTGAAATCATATCAAGCATCTTTTCTGAAAATAATGCCAATGAGACTAGAAATCAACTACAAGCAAAAAACCCCTGCAAAACCCACAAACACGTGGAGGCTAAACGATATGCTAGTGAACAACCAATGAATCACTGAAGAAATCAAAGAGTAAGTTAAAAACTGCCTAGAGAGAAATGAAAACGAAAACATGATGGTCCAAAGCCTATGGGACACAGCAAAAGCAGTTCTAAGAGGGAGTTTATAGCGATACAGGCTTACCTTAGGAAACAAGAAAAATCTCAGGTAACCAACCTAACATTACAACTAAAGGAGCTAGAGAAAGAAGAACAAGCAAAACCCAAAGCGAGTAGAAGGAAAGAAATCATAAAGATCAGAGCAGAAATAAATGAAATAGAGACATATAAAAATAGAAAAGATCAATGAAATCAAAAGGTGGTTCTTTGAAAAGATAAACAAAATTGATAAATATTTAGCTGGATTCATCAAGGAACAAAGGAAGAGGACCAAACCAATCAAATCAGAAATGTAAAAGGAGAAGTTACAACTGACACCACAGAAATACAAAGGATCATAAGAGACTACTATGAACAACTATATGCCAATAAAATGGACAATCTAGAAGAAATGGACAAGTTCTTAGAAATGTACAATTTCCCAAGACTGAACCAGGAAGAAATAGAAAATCTGAACAGTCCAATTACCAGTACAGAAATTAAATCAGTAATTTAAACACTCCCAAAAAGCAACAATCGAGGACCAGATGGCTTCACAGACGAATTCTACCAAACATTTAGAGAAGAGTTAACACCTATCCTTCTCAAACTATTCCAAAAAATTGCAGAGGAAGGAACACTTTCAGACTCCTTTTATGAGGCCAACATCACTCTGATACAAAAACCAGACAAAGATATCACAAAAAACGAAAAACACAGGCCAATGTCACTGATGAACATGGATGCAAAAGTCCTCTACAAAGTACTAGCAAACGAAATCCAACAATACATTAAAAGAATCATACACTAGGATCAAGTGAGATTTATCCCAGGGACGCAAGGATTTTTCAAAATCAGTGGGATACACTGCATTAACAAACTGAAGAATAAAAACCATATTATCAGCTCAATGGATGTAGAAAAAGCTTTTGATAAAATTCAACATCAATTTATAATAAAAACTCTCCAAAATGCAGGCATAGAGGGAAAGTCATAAAGGTTATATATGACAAACCCACTGCTAACATATTCAATGGTGAAATGCTGAAAGCATTTCCTTTAAGATCAGGAAAAAGACAAGGATGCCACTTTTATTCAACATTGATTTGGAAGTTGTAGCCACAGCAATCTGACAAGAAAAATAAATAAAAGAAATCCAAATTGGAAAGGAAGAAGTAAAACTGTCACTGTTTACAGGTGACATGATACTATACATAGAAAATCCTAAAGACACTACCAAAAAACTATTAGCCCTCATCAATGAATTCAGTAGAGTTGCAGGATACAAAATTAATATACAGAAATCTGTTGCATTTCTTTACACTAACCACATAGTAGCAGAAAAAGAAATTAAGGAAATAATCCCATTTACCATCACATCAAAAAGAATAAAATACCTAGGAATAAACCTACCTAAGGAGACAAAATATCTGTACTCAGACAACAATAAGACACTGGTCAAAGAAATTAAAAATGACACAGATAGATGGAATGGTATACCATGTTCTTGTATTGAAAGAATTAATATTGTGAAAATGACCATACTACCCAAAGCAATCTACAGATTCAATGCAATTCCTAAAAACATACCAATGGCATTTTTCACAGAATTATTGATAGAACAAATAATTTAAAATTTTGTATGGAAACACAAAGGACCCCGAGTAGCCAAAACAATCTTGAGAAAGAAATATAAACCTTGGGGAATCATGCTCCTGGACTTCAGACTATACTACAAAGCTACAGTAATCAGAACAGCATGGTATAGGCACAAAACCAGACACAGAGATCAATGAAACAGGATAGAGAGCCCAGAAATAAACCCATACACTTATGGTCAATTAATCTATGACAAAGGAGGCAAGAATACACAATGGAGAAAAGACAGTCTTTTCAATAAGTGTTGCTGGGAAAACTGGACAACTACATGCAAAAGAATGAATTAGAACATTCTCTAACACCATATACAAAAAAAAAAAATCTTACATTTAAAGATTTATATATAAGACCGGATAGTATACATAGGCAGAGCACTCTTTAAAATAAGTCATGGCAATACTTTTTTGGCTCTGTCTCCTAAAGCAAATGAAATAAAAGCAAAAATAAACAATTGTGACCTAATTAAACTTAAAAGCTTTTGCACAACAAAGGAAACCACTAACAAAACAAAAAGACAACCTACTGAATGGGAACAGATATTTGCAAATAATAGGACTAATAACAGATTGATATAAAACATATATAAACAGCTTGTACAACTCAACATCAAAAACCCAACAACCTGATTTAAAAATGGTCAGAAGAACTGAATAGATGTTTTTCCAAAGAGGAAATGCAGATGGCCAATAGGCACATGAAAAGATGCTCAACATCGTTAACCATCAGGGAGATGCAAATCAAAACCACAAGCAGATATCACCTCACACCTGTCAAAATGGCTAACCTCAAAATGAACACAAATAACAAATGTTGGCGAGGATGTGGAGAAAAGGGAACACTTGTACACTGTTGGTGGGAATGTAAATTGGTGCAGCCACTGTGGAAAACAGTGTAGAGATTTCTCAAAAAACTAAAAATAGAACTACCACATAGTCCAGCAATTCTACTCCTGGGTATATATCGGAAACAACCAAAAACATTAATTTGGAAAGATGCTTGCACCCCAATTTTCATAGCAGCATTATTTACAATTGCCAAGATATGGAAGCAACCTGTGTCCATCAACAGATGAATGGATAAAGAAATGGTATATATATACAATGGAATACTACACAGCCATAAAAAAGAATGAAATTTTGCCATTTGTAACAACATGGATGGATTTGGAGGGTATTATGCTAAGTACAACAAGTCAGAGAGATAAAGACAAATACTGTATGATATCATTTGTATATGCAATCTAAAAAATACAACAAACTAGTAAATATAACAAAAAATAAGCAGACTCACAGATATAGAGAACAAACTAGTGGTTACCAGTGGGGAGAGGGAAGCAGGGAGGGGCAATATAGGGGTAGGGAAGTAGGAGTTACAAAGTATTATGTATAAAGTAAGCTACAAGGATATATTATATAACATGGGAAATATAGCCAATCTTTTATAATAACTATAATGGAGTATAACCTTTAAAAATTGTGATTCACTATATCATACACCTGTAACTTACATAATATTGTACAGCAACTATATTTCAATAAAAATATCAAATACATTAAAAAAAACCTCCAATATTTATCATCACAATTTCTGTGGACCAGTAATCTGGGTGCAGCTTAGCTGAGTCCTTTGTCTCAGAGTCACTTACAAGGCTGCTGGCTTAAGTTGTGGTCTCATATGAAGGCTCAGCTTGGGAAGGATCTACTTCTAAGCTTGTTCACATTGACAACTGGCAGTATTCAGTTCCTCACTGGGTGTTGGTTAGTTTGCCCTCAGTTTTTTGCCATGTGTGTCTTACAACATGACATTTGACTTTCATAAGACTGAGCAAATGAGAGAGAACAAAATTCACAGTCTTTTACAATCTTAACTTGAAAGTGACATCACAACACTTTTTCTACTCATTAGAAGCAAGTCGCTAGGTACAGTCTACTCTATAGAAGAGGGGATTATACAAGGGCATGAATACCAGGAGATGGAGATCATTGGGAGTCTTGTCAGAAGCTGCCTACCACACTGAATCATTAGGAAATACACAATACATTTGAAAAGGTAGAAACCTTGGAGGCCACGTTTTCTAGTAACAAAGCAATATGGCTAGAAAATAAATCATTTGTAAAGTAAAACTACAATAACAAGAAACTATGTATCAAACCTAAGAAATACAACCAAAACTATATTTGGAGGAAATTTTATAGCATTAATTGGTAATGATATTTAACAAAAAATAAATGGACCCCACCTTCAAGTTAGGAGGCTAATCTTCCTATACTTCCCAACAAACAGACTTAAGGAAAGACAGAAGAACAAATGCAGAAATCAACAAACTGGAAAATAATAAAATTAATAAACAATTTAGGTGCTCATTAAAAAAAAATAGGCAAATCTCTAATAGAGTTAACTAAGAAAATAAGGGAAGACATATCTAACATTAGATTTGAGAAAGGGAATATAACTACAAGAACAAAGGACATTGTTTTCAAATGAAAGAGAACATTGTGCACTATGTTTGCTGAGAGATTCAAAAATCTTTGGAAAATAAAAAATGAGTGATTATAGAAAAAGAATCAGAAGAGTCAAAGAGATTTCAAAGAACAGATCCATGGGTGAATTCTGTCAAAACTTTAAAGCACAATTCACATGTTATTTATCCCAGAGTTTAAAACAGGGGTCCCCAACCCCCGGGCCATGGACTGGTACTGGTCCGTGGCCTGTTAGGAGCCAGGCTGCACAGCAGGAGGCGAGTGGCGGACCAGTGAACAAAGTTTCATCTGTATTTACAGCCACTTCCCATTGCTTGCATCACCGCCTAAGCTCCACCTCCTGTCAGATCAGCGACGGCATTAGATTCTCATAGGAGTGTGAACCCTACTGTGAACTGCGCATGTGAGGGACCTAGGTTGCACACTCCTTATGAGAATTTAATGCCTGATGATCTGAGGTGGAGCTGAGGCAGTGATGCTAGCACTGGGGAGCGGCTGCAAATACAGATTATCATTAGCAGAGAGGTTTGACTGCACAGAGGCCATAATAAAATCAATTGCTTGCAGACTCATATCAAAACCCTATAG
>NW_020838276.1:9479-22510 GCF_003676395.1 Aethalodelphis obliquidens | reverse complement strand
TTCACAATTTGTATGGAAACACAAAAGACCCCGAATAGCCAAAGCAACCTTCAGAACGAAAAATGGGGTGGAAGAATCAGGCTCCCTGACTTCAGACTATACTACAAAGCTACAGGAATCAAGACAGTATGGTACTGACACACAAACAGAAATATAGATCAATGGAACAGGATAGAAAGCCCAGAGATAAACCCACACACATATGGTCACATTATCTTTGATAAAGGAGGCAAGAATATACAGTGGAGAAAAGACAGCCTCTTCAATAAGTGGTGCTGGGAAAACTGGACAGGTACATGTAAAAGTATGAAATTAGAACACTCCCTAACACCATACACAAAACTAAACTCAAAATGGATTAAAGACCTAAATGTAAGGCCAGACACTATCAAACTCTTAGAGGAAAACATAGGTAGAACAGTCTATGATATAAATCACAGCAAGATTCTTTTTGACCCACCTCCTAGAGAAATGGAAATAAAAACAAAAATAAACAAATGGGAGCTAATGAAACTTCAAAGCTTTTGCACAGCAAAGGAAACCATAAACAAGACCAAAAGACAACCCTCAGAAAGGGAGAAAATATTTGCAAATGAATCAATGGACAAAGGATTAATCGCCAAGATTTACAAGCAGCTCATGCAGCTCAATAACAAAAAAACAAACAACTCAATCCAAAAATGGGCAGAAGACCTAAATACTTTTCTCCAAAGAAGATATACAGATTGCCAACAAACACATGAAAGAATGCTCAGCATCATTAACCATTAGAGAAATGGAAATCAAAACTACAATGAGATATCATCTCACACCGGTCAGAATGGCCATCATCAAAAAATCTAGAAACAATAAATGCTGGAGAGGGTGTGGAGATAAGGGAACCAACCCTCTTGCACTGCTGGTGGGAATGTAAATTGATACAGCCACTATGGATAACAGTATAGAGGTTCCTTAGAAAACTACCAATAGAACTACAATACGACCCAGCAATCCCACTCCTGGGCATATACCCTGAGAAAACCATAATTCAAAAAGAGTCACTGCCCTGGTGGCGCAGTGGTTGAGAGTCCGCCTGCTGATGCAGGGGACACGGGTTCGTGCCCCGGTCTGGGTAGACCCCACATGCCACGGAGTGGCTGGGCCCATTAGCCATGGCCGCTGAGCCTGCGTGTCCGGAGCCTGTGCTCTGCAACGGGAGGGGCCACGGCAGTGAGAGGCCCACGTACAGCAAAAATAAAAATTAAAAAAGTCATGTACCAAAATGTTCATTGCAGCTCTATTTACAATAGCCAAGACATGGAAGCCACCTAAGTGTCCATCAACAGATGAATGGATAAAGAAGATGTGGCACATATATACAATAGAATATTACTCAGCCATAAAAAGAAACGAAATTGAGTTATTTGTAGTGAGGTGGATGGACCTAGAGTCTGCCATACAGAGTGAAGTAAGTCAGAAAGAGAAAAACAAATACCGTATGCTAATACATATATATGGAATGTAAGAAAAAATAAAAAGTCATGAAAAACCTAGGAGTAAGATGGGAATAAAGACACAGACCTACTAGAGCATGGACTTGAGGATATGGGGAGGGGGAAGGGTAAGCTGTGACAAAGTGAGAGAGTGGCATGGACATATATACACTACCAAAGTAAAATAGATAGCTAGTGGGAAGTAGCCGCATAGCACAGGGAGATCAGCTCAGTGGTTTGTGACCACCTAGAAGGGTGGGATAGGGAGGGTGGGAGGGAGGGAGATGCAAGAGTGAAGAGATATGGGAACATATGTATATGTATAACTGATTTACTTTGTTATAAAGCAGAAACTAACACACCATTGTAAAGCAAATATATGCCAATAAAGATGTTTAAAATAAAGAAAAAAAATAATAATTTAGCTATTAAACAAAGTCAAGGAACTTTAGTTCCTCCCAAGGGCTATAGAAATTATTCCTTTTTTTATGTATAGTTTTGTTAAAAATTTTATTTATTTTTTATACAGCTTGTTCTTATTAGTTATCTATTTCGTACATATCAGTGCATATATGTCAATTCCAATCTCCCAATTCATAACACCCCCACCCCCACCCCCACCCCACTTTTCCCTCTTGGTGTCCATACATATGTTCTCTACATCTGTGTCTCTACTTCTGCTTTGCAAACCAGTTCATCTGTACCGTTTATCTAGATTCCACATATATGCGTTAATATACAATATTTGTTTTTCTTGTTCTTACTTACTTCACTCTGTATGACAGTCTCTAGGTCCATCCACATCTATACAAATGACCCAATATCTTTCCTTTTTATGGCTCAGTAATATTCCTTTGTATATATGTACTACATCTTCTTTATCTATTAGTCTGTCGATAGGCATTTAGGTTGCTTCCATGTCCTGACTATTGTAAATACTGCTGCCATGAACATTGTGGTGCATGTGTCTTTTTGAATTATGGTTTTCTTATAGCATATGCCCAGTAGTGGGATTGCTGGGTCATATGGTAATTCTATTTTTAGTTTTTTAAGGAACCTCCATACTGTTCTCCATAATGGCTGTATCAATTTCCATTCCCACCAACAATGCAAGAGGGTTCCCTTTTCTCCATACCCTCTCCAGCATTTACTGTTTGTAGATTTTCTTATGATGCCCATTCTGATCAGTGTGAGGTGATACCTAATTGTAGTTTTTATTTGCATTTCTCTAATAATTAGTGATGTTGAGCCTTTTTTATGTGCCTCTTGGCCATCTGTATGTCTTCTTTGGATAAATGTCTATTTATGTCTTCTGTTTATTTTTTTGATTGGGTTTTTTTCTTTTTTAATATTGAGCTGCATGAGCTGTTTGTATATTTTGGAGATTACTCCTTTGTCCGTTGGTTCATTGGTAAATATTTTCTCCCATTCTGAGGGTTGTCTTTTCATCTTGTTTATAGTTTCCTTTGCTGTGCAAAAGCTTTTAAGTTTCATTAGGTACCATTTATTTATTTTTGTTTTTAATTCCATTACTCTAGAAGGTGGGTCAGAAAAGATCTTGCTGTGATTTATGTCAAAGAGTGTTCTTCCTATGTTTTCCTCTAAGACTTTGATAGTGTCTGGCCTTACATTTAGGTCTTTAATCCATTTTGAGTTTATTTTTGTGTATGGTGTTAGGAAGTGTTCTAGTTTCATTCTTTTACTTGTAGCTGTCCAGTTTTCCCAGCACCACTTATTGAAGAGGCCGTGTTTTCTCCATTGCATACCCTTGCCACCTTTGACATAGATTAGGTGACCACATGTGTGTGGGTTTATCTCTGGCCTTTCTATCGTGTTCCATTGATCTATATTTCTGTTTTTATGCCAGTACCAGATTGTCTTGATTACTGTAGCTTTGTAGTATAGTCTGAAGTCAGGGAGTCTGATTTCTCCAGCTCCGTTTTTTCCCTCAAGATTCCTTATGGTATTCAGGGTCTTTTGTGTCTCCATACAAATTTTAAGATTTTTTTTTGTTCTAGTTCTGTAAAAAATGCCATTGGTAATTTGATAGGGCTTCATTGAATCTGTAGATTGATTTAGTATATTCATTTTCACAACATTGATTCTTCCAGTCCAAGAACATGGTATATCTCTCCATCTGTTTGTGTCATCTTTGATTTCTTTCATCAGTGTCTTATAGTTTTCTGAGTACAGGTCTTTTACCTCCTTAGGTAGGTTTATTCCTGGGTATTTTATTCTTTTTGTTGCAATGGGATTGTTTCCTTAATTCTCTTTCTGATCTTTCATTGTTAGTATATAGAAATGCAAGAGATTTCTGTGCATTAATTTTATATCCTGCAACTTTACCAAATTCATCCATTAGCTCTGGTAGTTTTCTGGTCGCATCTTTAGGATTATCTATGTATAGTATCATGTCACCTGCAAACAGTGACAGTTTTACTTCTTCTTTTCTGATTTGGATTCCTTTTATTTCTTTTTCTTCTCTGATTGCGATGGCTAGGACTTCCAAAACTATGTTGGATAATAGTGGCAAGAGTGGACATCTTTGTCTTGTTCCTGATCTTAGAGGAAATGCTTTCAATTTTTTCACCATTGAGAATGATGTTTGCTGTGGGTTTGTCGTATATGGCTCTTATTATGTTGAGGTTGGTTCCCTCTATGCCCACTTTCTGGAGAGTTTTTATCATAAATCGGTGTTGAATTTTGTCAAAAGCTTGTTCTGCATCTACTGAGATGATCATATGGTTTTTATTCTTCAATTTGTTAATATGGTGTATCACATTGATTGATTTGCGTATATTGAAGAATCCTTGCATCCCTGGGATAAATCCCACTTGATCATGGTGTATAATCCTTTTAATGTGCTGCTGGATTCTGTTTGATAGTGTTTTGTTGAGGATTTTTGTATCTATATTCATCAATGATATTGGTCTGTAATTTTTTTTGTAGTATCTTGTCTGGTTTTCATATAATGGTGATGGTGGCCTCGTAGAACGAGTTTGGGAGTGTTCCTTCCTCTGCAGTTTTTTGGAAAAGTTTGAGAAAGATGGGTGTTAGCTCTTCTCTAAATGTTTGATAGAATTCACTTGTGAAACCATCTGTTCCTGGCCTTCTGTTTGTTAGAAGATTTTTTAATCACAGTTTCAATTTAATCACTTGGGATTGGTCTGTTCCTATTTTCTATTTCTTCCTGGTTCAATCTTGGAAGGCTATATCTTTCTATATTTTGTCCATTTCTTCCAGGTTGTCCATTTGATTGGCATAGAGTTGCTTGTTGTAGTCTTTTAGGATGCTTTGTATTTCTGCGGTGTCCATTGTAACTTCTCCTTTTTCGTTTCTAATTTAATTGATTTGAGTCCTTGCCTTCTTTTTCTTGATGAGTCTGGGTAAACGTTTATCAATTTTACCTTCTCAAAGAACCAGCTTTTAGTTTTATTGACCTTTGCTATTATTTTCTTTGTTTCCATTTCATTTATCTCTGCTCTGATCTTTATGATTTCTTTCCTTCTACTAACTTTGGGTTTTGTTTGTTCTTCTTTCTCTAGTTCCTTTAGGTGTAATGTTAGATTGTTTATTTTGAGATTTTTCTTGTTTCTTGAGGTAGGATTGTATTGCTATAAACTTCCCTCTTAGAACTGCTTTTGCTATATCCCAAAAGTTTTGGATCGTCTTGTTTTTGTTGTCATTTGTCTCTAGGTATTTTTTGATTTCCTCTTTGATTTCTTCAGTGATCTGTTGGTTATTTAGTAATGTAAGGTTTAGCCTCCATGTATTTATATTTTTTATGTTTTTTTCCTGTAATTTATTTCTAATCTCATAGCATCATGGTCAGAAACGATGCTTGAAATGATTTCAATTTTCTTAAATTTACTGAGACTTGATTTGTGACCCAAGATGTGATCTATCCTGGAGAATATTCTTTGTGCTCTTGAGAAGAAAGTGTAATCTGCTGTTTTTGGATGGTATGTTGTATAAATATCAATTAAATCTATCTGGTCTATTGTGTCCTTTAAAGCTTGTGTTTCCTTGTTAATTTTCTGTCTGCTTGATCTTTCCATTGGTTTAAGTGAGGTGTTAAAGTCCCCCACTATTATTGTGTTACTGTTGATTTCCTCTTTTATAGCTGTTAGCATTTGCTTTATATATTGAGGTGCTCCTATGTTGGGTCTGTATATATTTATAATTTTTATATCTTCTTCTCAGACTGATCAGTTGATCATTATGTAGTGTCCTTCTCTGTCTCTTGTAACATTCTTTATTTTAAAGTCTATTTTATCTGATATGAGTATTGCTACTCCAGGTTTCTTTTGATTTCAGTTTGTGTGGAAAATTCTTTTCCAGCCCCTCACTTTCAGTCTGTATGTGTCCCTCGGTGTGAAGTTTGTCTCTGGTAGACCGCATGTATATGGGTCTTGTTTTTGTATCCATTCAGTGAGCCTGTGTCTTTTGATTGGAGCATTTAATCCATTCCCATTTAAGGTAATTATCAATATGTATGTTCCTATTACCATTTTCTTAACTGTTTTGGGTTTGTTTTTGTAGGTCCTTTTCTTCTCTTGTGTTTCCCACTTAGAGAAGTTCCTTTAGTATTTCTTGTAGAGCTGGTTTGGTGCTTCTGAATTCTCTTAGCTTTTGCTTGTTTGTAAAGCTTTTGATTTCTCTGTCGAATCTGAATGAGAATCTTGCTGGGTAGAGTAATCTTGGTTGTAGGCTCTTCCCTTTCATCACTTTAAATATATCATGCCACTCCCTTCTGGCTTGTAGAGTTTCTTCTGAGAAATCAGCTGTTAAACTTACGGGAGTTCCCTTGTATGTTGTCATTTTTCCCTTGTTGCTTTTAATAATTTTTCTTTGTCTTTAACTTTTGTCAATTTGATTACTCTGTGTCTTGGCATGTTTCTCCTTGGGTTTATCCTGCCTGGGACTCTCTGCACTTCCTGGACTTGGGTGGCTGTTTCCCTTCCCATGTTAGGGAAGTTTTTGACTATAATCTCTTCAGATATTTTCTTGGGTCCTTTCTCTCTCTCTTCACCTTCTGGAACCCTTATAATGTGAATGTTGGTGCATTTAATATTGTCCCAGAAGTCTCTTAGGCTGTCTTCATTTCTTTTCATTCTTTTGTCTTTATTCTGTTCTTTATGACAGCAGTGAATTCCACCATTCTGTCTTCCATGTCACTTACCCATTCTTCTGCCTCAGTTATTCTGCTATTGTTTCCTTCTAGTGTATTTTTCATTTCAGTTATTGTATTGTTGATCTCTATTTGTTTGTTCTTTAATTCTTCTAGGTCTTTGTTAAACATTTCTTGCATCTTCTCAGTCTTTACCTCCATTCTTTTTCCGAGGTCCTGGATCATCTTCACTATCATTATTATGAATTATTTTTCTGGAATTTGCCTGTCTCCACTTCATGTAGTTGTTTTTCTGGGGTTTTATCTTATTCCTTCATCATAGTCCTCTGCCTTTTCATTTCCTCTGTCTTTCTGTGAATGTGGTTTTCATTCCACAGGCTGCAGGATTTTTGTTCTTCTTGCTTCTGCTGTCTGCCTTCTGGTGGATGAGGCTACATTTAAAAAAAATTTATTTATTTTATGTTATTTAAAAATTTTTGGCTGTGTTGGGTCTTTGTTGCTGCATGTGGTCTTTCACTAGCTGTGGTGAGCAGGGGCTACTCTTTGTTGTGGTTCATGGGCTTCTCATTGTGGTGGCTTCTCTTGTGGAGTATGGGCTCTAGGTGCGTGGGCTTCAGTAGTTGTGTCACATGGGCTCAGTATGGCTCGCAGGCTCTAGAGTGCATGCTCAGTAGTTGTGGCGCACAGGCTTAGTTGCTCAGTGTCATGTGGGATCTTCCTGGACCAGGGCTCAAATCCATGTCCCTGTATTGGCAAGTGGATTCTTAACCACTGTGCCACCAGCGAATTCCATGGGCTCCCACTTTTAAGGAAGGGTTCTATTAGCAGAAGAAAAGAGAAAGTGAAAGGGCTCAGGGCAAACAAAAATTATAGCTGGCACTGTTTTCTCCACAGCTAAATAGAACAGAATTGTTACTATACCCAGACCTCTCCTTACATTTCCCTACCACCTTGACTCAGGCCTTCCTCCAGACTGTGCTGAAACAAAAATCAACATAAAATATGATGGCTATGATCAAACCTTATTGCTACCCACAAGGGCAAGCTCAGTAAGTTCCAGGAAGTAGAACTACTATAGACTTTCTTTGATCTCAATGCAATACAAGTAAAAATGGATAAAACTAGAAGCAAAAATCCCTATTATTTAAATTAAAAAAAATAAAACCAAATTTTGTTCTTCTGGGTCCTGGCCTAGCATGTAAGAGCTTGGAACTTGCCAATTGATCCTAATAACAAGTAAAAATCTGAACGAACTGAAAAATCAACAACTCTTCTTAGATCAGTCAGAGAAGGGAGATCACAGGGCAAACCACTGCCCCCAAAACTGAAGAGACAGAGAATCACCACTTAGTAGAGCAGAACCCTCCATGGGAACCAGTACCAAGTTAGGAAAACCTGAATTGTAATCAACGATTGCTGAAGGCTTAAGTGTGGACAACTCTGTGAGTTAGAAACTTCCACTCTGTGAAAGATACAAGAGAATGAGAAGACAACACATAGACTGGGAAAAAATATTTGCAAAAATTATATCTCATAAAGGACTGCTATCCAAAGTATGCAAAGGACTCTTAAAACTCAATGATAAGGAAACAAACAACTTGATTAAAAAGTGGGCAAAAGACCTAAACAGACACCTCACCAAAAAAAAAGATATACAGATGGTAAATAAGCATATGAAAAAAGGTTCCACACCATACACCATTAGGGAAAAGCAAACTGAAACAACAATGAGATACCACTACATACCAGTTAGAATGGCCAAACTCCAGAACACTGACAACACCACATGCTGGTGAGGATGTGGTGTAACAGGAGCTCTCATTCATTGCCGGTGGGAATGGAAAATGGTACAGCCACCTTGGAAGACAGTTTGGGGGTTTCTTACCAGGCTAATACACTCTTGCCAGCATGACACTACTTGCTACTTACCCACATAAGTTGAAAGCAGATGTCTACTGTTAAGGACTGAATATTTGTGTCCTTTAAAAATTCATGTATTGAAGCCCTAATCCCCAATGTGACAGTATTTTGAGATGGGACTTTTGGGAGGTGATTAGTTTTAGAGGTGGTCATGATGGTGGGGTCCTCATGATGGGATTAGTGTCCTTTTAAGAAGAGACCAGGTCTCCACTGGTGAGGATTCAGGAAGAAGGCAGCTGTCTACAAGCCAGGAAGGGGGCTCTCACCAGAACCTGACCATGCTAGCACCCTGACCGTGGAATTCCAGCCTCCAGAACTGTGAGAAATCAATGTCTGTTTTTTAAACCACCCAGTCTATGGTATCTTGTTACAGCAGCCCTAGCTGACTAAGATGTCCACATGAAGATCTACAAACAAGAGTTTATAGCAGTTTTATTCATAATTGCTAAAACGTGGAAACAACAAAGATGTCCTCCAGTAGGTGAATGGATAAATAAACTGTGGTACATCCACACAATAGAATATTATTCAGTGCTAAAAAGAAATGAGATATCAAGTCACTAAAAGACACATAAATCTTAAATGCATCTCACTAAGTGAAAGAAGTCAACCTGTAAAGGCTACACAACCAAATGATTCTAACTATATGACATTCTGGAAAGAGCAAAACTATGGAGATAGTAAAAAGATTAGTGGTTAATCAGGTTGGCCAATAGTTCATCTTTTTTTTACCTTAAAGAAGCAGTTCTCAGATTTATTAATTTTTATTATTTTTCTAATCTAAAGATTAGAAAATCTTTAATGTATTTAGTTATTAACTTATTTCTTGATAAGAGGGTAATATTCTCAGATACAGAGCAAACTAAGAGGGTTGTATGATGTTACTTTGTTCCACTCTATGCAAATCATTTTGAAAATCTGGATGAAATAGATTATTTTATAAGAGAGTATATATTGCCCAAACTTACCCCCAAACAGAACATGTAAATGGAAAAATTAATAAAGAACAGAGAGAAAATATTGTCAAACAGCTACTAAAAATATCAGGAGACTCAGATGGTTTCACAGGAGAATTCCATGAAAATCTAAAAGGATAGATAGCAGTAATGCTACTTGTTATTCCAGAGCACAGGGAAATTCTTTTTATGACACATAACATTGATACCAAAACCCAGAAAAGCACACACAAGAAAGAAAACTGCAAACCCGTTTCACTTTTGATTATCAATGCATAGAAATCCAAAATGAAGTATTAGCCAAAAGAATACACCAGCAAGGGCTTCCCTGGTGGCGCAGTGGTTGAGAGTCTGCCTGCTGATGCAGGGGACACGGGTTCGTGCCCCGGTCCGGGAAGATCCCACATGCCGTGGAGCGGCTGGGCCCGTGAGCCATGGCCGCTGAGCCTGCGTGTCCAGAGCCTGTGCTCCGCAACGGGAGAGGCCACAACAGTGAGAGGCCCGAGAACCACAAAAAAGAAAAAAAAAAAATACACCAGCAAGTTAAAGGCATTTCAAATAAGTGATACAAATATGGATTATTTAATAAATAGAATTGGTACAATCATTAGTTGTCTGGAAAAAAATTAACTTGGATCTATACTTCATGTTTTGCATCAAAATAAATTTCCAAATGGATCAAATGTTTAAATATAAAAATATTATAGGAGACCATGAGAGATTTTTTGTTTTTCATTTTTCAGTGTAGGGAAGTTCTTTCTCACTATAACTGCAAACCCAGAATCCATAAGAAACACATAAATTTAGGTACATAATTTTTTAAAAAAAGCTCAGTATAGAAAGAAACATCATAAAGTCTGGATATAAATTAGGAAAATTACAAATTATATCATAAATAAAAGCCTCTTAATATTTAAGAACCCCTACAAAGCCATAAGAAAAAGACCTACAGCCCAATAGAAAAATGGGCAAATGATGTGAATAGAAAATGCACAGAAGAGAAAATACAAATAATTTTTAAATAAATGAAAAGATATTCAACTTCATTTATAAAAATGAAATGCAAATTAAATTACAATGATCTACAACCACTGCCTGTCAGACTGGCAAAGATAATAAAGCTGGAAAATGTGGTGAAGTAGTGAGGGTGGGAAGAAACAAGCTCTGTTACACTCTTATTAACGGGGGTGTAAGTGGGTACAACTGTTCTGAAGAGCACTAGCAACATCCTGCAAAAAGTTACACAATGCTTTGATCCAGCAAATCTACCTTTATGAACTTATCTTACAGATATACCTACACATGTACAAGATAACTCATGTTTAAGAGCATTAATTGCAACCTTTTGTCATTGTAAATGATTGCAAGTAACCTAAATAACTATCAGTAGGGATTTGTTTAATAAATTGTGGAACATCCACATGAGGAGTATTATCAGTTGTTAAAAAGGCACAAAGGAAGAGTATATGGGAACTCTGTACCCTTTTCAACCTTTCTGTAAACCTAAAAATCTTCTAAAAGAAAAACAGTAACAAAGAAAACTCCACAACTTGTGGACCAGCCATGCCAGGGGCTATGTTATAAAGGAATTAAAAGAACTATTATTATCCTCAAGGAATTTGAAATGTATATGAATAAAGCCCAATTCAATTAAAAAGGCTGATGGATAGATAGTACAGTTCTCTATAAGAAAGAGAGACTAACAGACAGACAGACATGAGGCAGCTTAGCATATCTGATATGAAGCAGTCTCCAATAAATAAAGTGAAAAAAGCAGCATTCAGAACAATGTCTATGGTATTCTATGTTGCTACATTATTTGCAAAAAAAAAAAGGAAAAATCCATATATCAGCTTATAAATGCACAGAATATCTCTAAAATGGTATTTAAGAGACTGTTAGGACCGATTGCCTCTGGGGAGGGAAACTAGTTAACAGGATGCAAAGACTATTTTGGTTTATTCCAAATCATTCTAAATGTATGTTTTGTATTTTATACCTTGTCATGAGTTAATTACCCAGAATTTTTAAAAAAACAAATTAAATAATGCATTTCATGGAGGGAAGAGCTTACTTTTAACTGGGATTTTCAGGGAATGCTTCCTGGGGGAAGAGGCATCACCCATCAGCTTGAAGGGTGGTGATAATGGGCCAGAACGTCCTGGGCAAGGAGACTGCACAAGTAAAACATAGCGGTGGGAAGCTGGAGGAGGGAACTGGAGAGGGTCACACAATAGTTTTACTGAAATGTAATCTTTAGTAAAGTGACAGCTAAGGAGATATTTCTATAAGGGTATGTTACGCAGTATAATAGGGTACAGTGAGTAAAAATCAGGTCAAACACTATAACATTTACCAGCTCTGAGACCTCTGGAGTTAACTTACCTTCTGTAAAATGGACATAATGATAGAGACTCTTAGGGTTTTATGAAGACTCGATAGGTAAGGTAGGTAGAGGACTCAGACTAGACATGGCAGCAGGAAGGGTTCAGTTAAGTGTCAGCTCCCATATGACCAGAGGGCTCCTAATGCCAGATTTATTCTGTGGGCAATGAGAAGCCAGTGCAGGTTTTGGTCAGTGGAGTGATGTTATCAGAGCTGAAATTTAGGAAAAGTCACCTGGTCACCTGTGCAGGGTGAGTTGCAAGGGCATGAGATGGGAGTCAAAGAGACCAGGGAGGAGGCTGCTGACATAGTCTAAATGAGAGAAGAGGAAGATCTGAGCCAGGTAGGTTCCATGATTAGGAAAGGATAGACGACTTGATAACAACAGAATATGAAGAGAGAAGAAGGTGTATTGAAGAAAATTTGGGGCTTTAAATTTAA
Source organism: Aethalodelphis obliquidens (assembly GCF_003676395.1). NCBI lineage: Eukaryota > Metazoa > Chordata > Mammalia > Artiodactyla > Delphinidae > Aethalodelphis > Aethalodelphis obliquidens. Next base: position 10,205 of record NW_020838276.1, on the reverse strand, counting down.
GTAACTCAGAGGTTGGTGGCACCTCTAAAGAAACAGAGATCCTGAAGAAATGAGAAGGACTGGTAGAAAAGATGACTATTTGGATGTGTTTAGTGTGTGAAGGAATCCAGGTAGATTTAATCAGTATGAAGTTGGAGATGTGGGAAACTCCAGGAAAATGCTGAGATAAGAGATAATACTGGGAGTGATATTAAATAGGATGTTTAGTTGCAAGAGGGAGAAGTCCAGCTTGAATTAGTTTAGGCAAAAAGTCTATGTGTGGATCTGGGAAGTCTAAGGAATGCAAGCATGGCTGGATCTAGGGGCTCAAACAGTGTCCTCAGGCCTCAGGCACTTATCTCTCTGACCTCATATGCTTGGCTTTATTTTCTTACAGCCTCTCTGCATGAAGCAGCAAGATAACCACTAGAAACTCTATCGACTCTAATAGAAAGTTCTTTTTTTCCCCTTTAATTGTAAATTTTGCAGAAAAGTTCTGGAGAAGGTTATATTTGGCTTGAATTAGATCACTCCTACTAGAGAAAAGTCAGAAGAATCAGCAAAGAGTGGTGTCAAGGGAACACCCAAGGAGGAGTAATCATTGATGTCAAGTGCTGAGAGAAAAACTTGTAAAAAAATAAACTTTATTTTATACATATATAATATATAATTATTTTATACATATATAATATATATAATATATAATTATATATTATATTATATATTATATATATATAATATATAAAA
>NW_020838276.1:0-9379 GCF_003676395.1 Aethalodelphis obliquidens | reverse complement strand
AATTATAATATAATATATATTATATTATAATATATAATATAATTATATATTATATTATATATTATATATATATAATATATAAAATATATATATATATTGAACAGAGAAAACATTTCTCCAAAGAAAAAGATTATGAAATATACACACATTGATCAATCTGAATATATTAGCTAGCTACCTATTGAAGTATAAGAAATTACCACAAGACTTAGGGGGTTAAAATAACAATATTTATGGAGGTCAGCCAAGATGGTGGAGTAGGAAAACATTGAGCTAACTTCCTCTCATGAGCACACCAAAATCACAACTATCTACAGAACAACCATTGATGTAAAAGAGCAAAACCTACCAGATAAGGTCTTCTACAACTAAAGACATAAAGAACGAGCCACAATGAGGCAGTTAGGAGGGGCAGACTCGCAATATAATCAAGTCCCATACATGCAGGTGGGCAACTGAAAAACCAGAAAATAAATATATTGCAGAGGTTCTCCCACAGAAATGAGAGTTCTGAGCCCAACATTGGGCTCCCCAGCCTCCAGACGAGCCTCCAAAACATTTGGATTTGAAGGCCAGCAAGGTTTAATTTCAGGAGCCCCACACAACTGAGGGAAATAGAGACTTCTCTCTTAAAGGGTACACACAAAATCTCACATGCTCCAGCACGCAGGACAAAAAAGGTAATTTGATAGGAGCCTGGGCCAGACCTACCTGCTGGTCTTGGAGAACCTCCTGGAGAGGTTGGGGGTGGCTGTGGCTCAACCTGGGGACATAGACATTGGCCCAGCCATACATGGGAGTTCCTTCTACCACACGGACACTGCTACTAGTGGCTGCCATCTTGGGATCCTCCCTCTGCTTCATTAGTGCCAAGACTTGGCCCCACCCAATAGCCTGTAGGCACCAGTGCTGGGATACATCAGGCCAAACAACTAACTGAGGGGAACACAGCCCCATCCATCAGCAGAGAGGCTGCTTAAAAACTTTCTGAGCCCACAGCTACCTATAAACATGCCTCTAGACACAGCCTTGCCAACCAGAGGGCCAAGACTCAGCTCCATCTTCCAGTGTACAGGCATTGGCCTTGCCCTCCAGGAAGCCTGCACTGGCCTCTAGGCCAGCCTCACCCACCAGGGGACAGACACCAGATGCAAGAAAACCATAATCTCACAACCTGTGGACACAGCCTGCACAGCAGGCCAGATCCTACCCTGGGACCAGCTGCGCCAAAGCCCTGTCCACTAGCAGACCAACAAAAGCTTCAGGACACTCTGTACCCCATACCTAACTGTGTAGGGAACTGGTATCCCTGCCCCTCACCAGTGATCTGACACTAGCTCTGGGATCCCTGGGCCCTGCAGCAAGAATTTGGGGCTCAGCTCTGCCTGCCAATAGTCTGGCAATAATCCCAGGACCTGGCTTCACCCACCAGTGGGTGAGCAACAGCCCCAGAGTCTTCTGGCCCCTCACTCTGCCCACCAGTGAGGCAGCACTAGCCCAGGTCCCCCTAGGGCTTTGCAGCCAACTGCTTCATGGCCAGCTCCCACTTACCAGAGATCAGTACCATCTTCACAGGGCACGGCCTGGCAACCAACTGGGCTAGAGGCCAAAGAAGCCTACTAGACCACCCACATAGTCAGTCCACCACAAAAGAAGGACATATGCAGCCTTCATGTGGGAACCCCTAGAGCATATAGCTTGGGTGACAAGAGGGGAGTGCACTACTGGGGCACATAGGATATCTCCTATATCAGGCCATTTCTGCAGGGTTAAGAAATGTAAATAAATTATCACATATATAAAAATACAAATAGCAACATAGACAAAATGAGGCGGCAGAGGAATATGTTCCAGATGAAGGAAAAAGATAAAACCCCAGAAGAAAAACTAAGTGAAGTGGAGATAGGCATTCTACTGAGAAAGAGTTTAGAGTAATGATCATAAAGATGATCAAAGAACTCTGGAGAAGAAGGGATGCACAGAGTGAGAGGCTAGAAGTTTTTAATAAAGAGTTAGAAAATATACAGAACTACCAGACAGAGATGCGGAATACAATAACTGAAATGAAAAGTACACTAGAAGGAATCAATAATAGACTAAATGATACAGAGGAATGGATCAGTGAGCTGGAAGGCAGAATAGTAGAAATCACTGATGCTGAACACAAAAAAGAAAAAAGAAAGAAAAGAAATGAAGATGGTTTAAGAAACTTCTGGGACAAGATCATGTGCAGTAATATTCATATTATAGGGGTCCCAGAAGGAGAAGAGAGAAAGGGTCTGAGAACATATTTGAAGACATAATAGCTGAAAACTTCCTTAACCTGGGAAAGGAAATAGTCACTCAAGTCCAGGAAGCTCAGAGAGTCCCATACAGGATTAACCCAGAGAGGAACACACCAAGACACACTGTAATCAAAATGACAAATATTGGGCTTCCCTGGTGGCACAGTGGTTGAGAGTCTGCCTGCCAATGCAGGGGACACGGGTTTGTGTCCTGGTCCGGGAGGATCCCACATGCCGTGGAGCGGCTGGGCCCGTGAGCCATGGCCACTGGGCCTGCACGTCCGGAGCCTGTGCTCTGCAATGGGAGGGGCCGTAACAGTGAGAGGCCTGCGTACCGCAAAAAAAAAAAAAAAAAAAAAAAAGTGGAAAAAAAAGACAAATATTAAAGATAAAGAGAGAATATTAAAAGCAGCATGGGAAAAGCAAAAAATAACATACAAGGGAATTCCCATAAGGCTATCAGATGATTTTTTCAGCAGAAACTCTGGAGGCCAAAGGGGAATGGCACAATATATTTAAAGTAATAAAAGGGGAAAAACCTGTAACCAGGAAAACTCTACCTAGCAAGGCTCTCCTTCAGGTTTGATGGAGAAATCAATAGATTTACAGACAAGCAAAAGCTAAAAGAGTTCAGCACCACCAAACCAGCTTTTCAACAAATGTTAAATGAAATTCTCCAGGCAAAAAAGAAAAGGCCACACTAGAAACAAGAAAATTATGAAATAAAAAAGCTCACCAATAAAAACAAACATATATTAAAGGTAGGAAATCATCCACCCACACACACACAAAAAAGACAAAAGTAGTAAAAATAATCTATATCTACAATAAGCAGTCAAGGGATATACAAAACAATTAGATGTAAAATATGATAACAAAAGCAGTCATTGTGAGGGGAGGAGAGTGAATGGAGGTTTTAAAAATGCATTTGATATTAAGAGATCAGCAACTTAAAACAATTATGTACATATATAGACTGCTATACAAAAACCTCATGGTAACCACAAACCAAAAATCTATAATAGATATACACACAAAAAAGAAAAAGGAATCCAAACATAACTATAAAGATAGTCATCAAATCACAAATGAAGAGAAAAAAAGAAAAAAAAGACATACAAAAAACAACCCCCAGGGGCTTCCCAGGTGGTACAGTGGTTAAGAATCTGCCTGCCAATGCAGGGGATGTGGGTTTGAGCCCTGGTCCGGTAACATCCCACATGCTGCGGAGCAACTAAGCCCATGTGCCACAACTACTGAGCCTGCGCTCTAGAGCCCACGAGCCACAATTATTGAGCCTGCATGCCACAACTATTGAAGCCCATGTGCCTAGAGCCCCTGCTCTGCAACAAAGAGAAGCCACTGCAATGAGAAGCCTGTGCACTGCAGCAAAGAGTAGCCCCTTCTCGCCACAACTAGAGAAAGCCCACATGCAGCAATGAAGACCCAATGCAGCCAAAAATAAATGAATAAATAAATACCCAAACAATTAACAAAATGGCAATAAGAACATACATATCAATTATTACTTTAAATGTAAATGAACTAAATGCTCCAACCAAAAGACATAGAATGGCTGAATGGATATATAAACAAGGCCCATATATATGCTGCCTACAAGAGACTCACTTCAGATCTAGAGACACACACAGACTGAAAGTGAGAGGATGGAAAAAAGTATTCCACACAAACTGAAATCAGAAGAAGTCTGGAGTAGCAATACTTATATCAGACAAAACAGACTTTAAAATAAAGACTGTTATAAGAGACAAAGAAGGACACTACATAGTGATCAAGGGATCAATCCTAGAAGCAGATACAACAATTGTAAATATATATGCAACAAACATTGGAGCACCTAAATATATAAGGCAAAGATTAATAAACAAAAGGAGAAATTGACAGTAGTACTATAATAGTGGGGGATTTTAACACCTCACTTACATCAATGGACAGATCATCCAGACAGAAAATGAGTAAGGAAACACTTGCCTTAAATAATACATTAGATCAGATGAACTTAATTGATAGATAAAGAGTATCCCATCCAAAAGCAGCAGAATACACATTCTTTTCAAATACACATGGACCATTCTCCATCTTAGATCACATTCTAGGTCACGAAACAAGCCTCAATAAATGTAAGAAAATTGAAATCATATCAAGCATCTTTTCTGAAAATAATGCCAATGAGACTAGAAATCAACTACAAGCAAAAAACCCCTGCAAAACCCACAAACACGTGGAGGCTAAACAATATGCTAGTGAACAACCAATGAATCACTGAAGAAATCAAAGAGTAAGTTAAAAACTGCCTAGAGAGAAATGAAAATGAAAACATGATGGTCCAAAGCCTATGGGACACAGCAAAAGCAGTTCTAAGAGGGAGTTTATAGCGATACAGGCTTACCTTAGGAAACAAGAAAAATCTCAGGTAACCAACCTAACATTACAACTAAAGGAGCTAGAGAAAGAAGAACAAGCAAAACCCAAAGCGAGTAGAAGGAAAGAAATCATAAAGATCAGAGCAGAAATAAATGAAATAGAGACTAATATAAAAATAGAAAAGATCAATGAAATCAAAAGGTGGTTCTTTGAAAAAATAAACAAAATTGATAAATATTTAGCTGGATTCATCAAGGAACAAAGGAAGAGGACCAAACCAATCAAATCAGAAATGTAAAAGGAGAAGTTACAACTGACACCACAGAAATACAAAGGATCATAAGAGACTACTATGAACAACTATATGCCAATAAAATGGACAATCTAGAAGAAATGGACAAGTTCTTAGAAATGTACAATTTCCCAAGACTGAACCAGGAAGAAATAGAAAATCTGAACAGTCCAATTACCAGTACAGAAATTAAATCAGTAATTTAAACACTCCCAAAAAGCAACAATCGAGGACCAGATGGCTTCACAGACGAATTCTACCAAACATTTAGAGAAGAGTTAACACCTATCCTTCTCAAACTATTCCAAAAAATTACAGAGGAAGGAACACTTTCAGACTCCTTTTATGAGGCCAACATCACTCTGATACAAAAATCAGACAAAGATATCACAAAAAACGAAAAACACAGGCCAATGTCACTGATGAACATGGATGCAAAAGTCCTCTACAAAGTACTAGCAAACGAAATCCAACAATACATTAAAAGAATCATACACTAGGATCAAGTGAGATTTATCCCAGGGACGCAAGGATTTTTCAAAATCAGTGGGATACACTGCATTAACAAACTGAAGAATAAAAACCATATTATCAGCTCAATGGATGTAGAAAAAGCTTTTGATAAAATTCAACATCAATTTATAATAAAAACTCTCCAAAATGCAGGCATAGAGGGAAAGTCATAAAGGTTATATATGACAAACCCACTGCTAACATATTCAATGGTGAAATGCTGAAAGCATTTCCTTTAAGATCAGGAAAAAGACAAGGATGCCACTTTTATTCAACATTGATTTGGAAGTTGTAGCCACAGCAATCTGACAAGAAAAATAAATAAGAGAAATCCAAATTGGAAAGGAAGAAGTAAAACTGTCACTGTTTACAGGTGACATGATACTATACATAGAAAATCCTAAAGACACTACCAAAAAACTATTAGCCCTCATCAATGAATTCAGTAGAGTTGCAGGATACAAAATTAATATACAGAAATCTGTTGCATTTCTTTACACTAACCACATAGTAGCAGAAAAAGAAATTAAGGAAATAATCCCATTTACCATCACATCAAAAAGAATAAAATACCTAGGAATAAACCTACCTAAGGAGACAAAATATCTGTACTCAGACAACAATAAGACACTGGTCAAAGAAATTAAAAATGACACAGATAGATGGAATGGTATACCATGTTCTTGTATTGAAAGAATTAATATTGTGAAAATGACCATACTACCCAAGGCAATCTACAGATTCAATGCAATTCCTAAAAACATACCAATGGCATTTTTCACAGAATTATTGATAGAACAAATAATTTAAAATTTTGTATGGAAACACAAAGGACCCCGAGTAGCCAAAACAATCTTGAGAAAGAAATATAAACCTTGGGGAATCATGCTCCTGGACTTCAGACTATACTACAAAGCTACAGTAATCAGAACAGCATGGTATAGGCACAAAACCAGACACAGAGATCAATGAAACAGGATAGAGAGCCCAGAAATAAACCCATACACTTATGGTCAATTAATCTATGACAAAGGAGGCAAGAATACACAATGGAGAAAAGACAGTCTTTTCAATAAGTGTTGCTGGGAAAACTGGACAACTACATGCAAAAGAATGAATTAGAACATTCTCTAACACCATATACAAAAAAAAAAAAATCTTACATTTAAAGATTTATATATAAGACCGGATAGTATACATAGGCAGAGCACTCTTTAAAATAAGTCATGGCAATACTTTTTTGGCTCTGTCTCCTAAAGCAAATGAAATAAAAGCAAAAATAAACAATTGTGACCTAATTAAACTTAAAAGCTTTTGCACAACAAAGGAAACCACTAACAAAACAAAAAGACAACCTACTGAATGGGAACAGATATTTGCAAATAATAGGACTAATAACAGATTGATATAAAACATATATAAACAGCTTGTACAACTCAACATCAAAAACCCAACAACCTGATTTAAAAATGGTCAGAAGAACTGAATAGATGTTTTTCCAAAGAGGAAATGCAGATGGCCAATAGGCACATGAAAAGATGCTCAACATCGCTAACCATCAGGGAGATGTAAATCAAAACCACAAGCAGATATCACCTCACACCTGTCAAAATGGCTAACCTCAAAATGAACACAAATAACAAATGTTGGCGAGGATGTGGAGAAAAGGGAACACTTGTACACTGTTGGTGGGAATGTAAATTGGTGCAGCCACTGTGGAAAACAGTGTAGAGATTTCTCAAAAAACTAAAAATAGAACTACCACATAGTCCAGCAATTCTACTCCTGGGTATATATCGGAAACAACCAAAAACATTAATTTGGAAAGATGCTTGCACCCCAATTTTCATAGCAGCATTATTTACAATTGCCAAGATATGGAAGCAACCTGTGTCCATCAACAGATGAATGGATAAAGAAATGGTATATATATACAATGGAATACTACACAGCCATAAAAAAGAATGAAATTTTGCCATTTGTAACAACATGGATGGATTTGGAGGGTATTATGCTAAGTACAACAAGTCAGAGAGATAAAGACAAATACTGTATGATATCATTTGTATATGCAATCTAAAAAATACAACAAACTAGTAAATATAACAAAAAATAAGCAGACTCACAGATATAGAGAACAAACTAGTGGTTACCAGTGGGGAGAGGGAAGCAGGGAGGGGCAATATAGGGGTAGGGAAGTAGGAGTTACAAAGTATTATGTATAAAGTAAGCTACAAGGATATATTATATAACACGGGAAATATAGCCAATCTTTTATAATAACTATAATGGAGTATAACCTTTAAAAATTGTGATTCACTATATCATACACCTGTAACTTACATAATATTGTACAGCAACTATATTTCAATAAAAATATCAAATACATTAAAAAAAACCTCCAATATTTATCATCACAATTTCTGTGGACCAGTAATCTGGGTGCAGCTTAGCTGAGTCCTTTGTCTCAGAGTCACTTACAAGGCTGCTGGCTTAAGTTGTGGTCTCATATGAAGGCTCAGCTTGGGAAGGATCTATTTCTAAGCTTGTTCACATTGACAACTGGCAGTATTCAGTTCCTCACTGGGTGTTGGTTAGTTTGCCCTCAGTTTTTTGCCATGTGTGTCTTACAACATGACATTTGACTTTCATAAGAGTGAGCAAATGAGAGAGAACAAAATTCACAGTCTTTTACAATCTTAACTTGAAAGTGACATCACAACACTTTTTCTACTCATTAGAAGCAAGTCGCTAGGTACAGTCTACTCTATAGAAGAGGGGATTATACAAGGGCATGAATACCAGGAGATGGAGATCATTGGGAGTCTTGTCAGAAGCTGCCTACCACACTGAATCATTAGGAAATACACAATACATTTGAAAAGGTAGAAACCTTGGAGGCCACGTTTTCTAGTAACAAAGCAATATGGCTAGAAAATAAATCATTTGTAAAGTAAAACTACAATAACAAGAAACTATGTATCAAACCTAAGAAATACAACCAAAACTATATTTGGAGGAAATTTTATAGCATTAATTGGTAATGATATTTAACAAAAAATAAATGGACCCCACCTTCAAGTTAGGAGGCTAATCTTCCTATACTTCCCAACAAACAGACTTAAGGAAAGACAGAAGAACAAATGCAGAAATCAACAAACTGGAAAATAATAAAATTAATAAACAATTTAGGTGCTCATTAAAAAAAAATAGGCAAATCTCTAATAGAGTTAACTAAGAAAATAAGGGAAGACATATCTAACATTAGATTTGAGAAAGGGAATATAACTACAAGAACAAAGGACATTGTTTTCAAATGAAAGAGAACATTGTGCACTATGTTTGCTGAGAGATTCAAAAATCTTTGGAAAATAAAAAATGAGTGATTATAGAAAAAGAATCAGAAGAGTCAAAGAGATTTCAAAGAACAGATCCATGGGTGAATTCTGTCAAAACTTTAAAGCACAATTCACATGTTATTTATCCCAGAGTTTAAAACAGGGGTCCCCAACCCCCGGGCCATGGACTGGTACTGGTCCGTGGCCTGTTAGGAGCCAGGCCGCACAGCAGGAGGCGAGTGGCGGACCAGTGAACAAAATTTCATCTGTATTTACAGCCACTTCCCATTGCTTGCATCACCACCTAAGCTCCACCTCCTGTCAGATCAGCGACGGCATTAGATTCTCATAGGAGTGTGAACCCTACTGTGAACTGCGCATGTGAGGGACCTAGGTTGCACACTCCTTATGAGAATTTAATGCCTGATGATCTGAGGTGGAGCTGAGGCAGTGATGCTAGCACTGGGGAGCGGCTGCAAATACAGATTATCATTAGCAGAGAGGTTTGACTGCACAGAGGCCATAATAAAATCAATTGCTTGCAGACTCATATCAAAACCCTATAG
>NW_020838275.1:5668-22562 GCF_003676395.1 Aethalodelphis obliquidens | reverse complement strand
TACCCTAAACCGTCCCTGTCCCCTAACCCTAACCCTAACCCTATCCCTTACCTGAAGCCTTACCCTAACCCGTCCCCTAATCCTAACCCGTACGGTGACACTAACCCGTGCCCTCACACTTACGCTCACACTATACCATTGTCTTACCCTAACCTGTACCCTAAATCGTCCCCTAACCCTAACCCTAACCCTTACCCGAAGCCTTACCCTAACCCCTCTCCTAATCCTAACCCGTACGCTAACACTCACCCGTGCCCTCACACGTTTGCTCACCCTAAACCGTTGTCGTACCCTAACCTGTACCCTATACCTTCCCCGTCCCTTAACCCTAACCCTAACCCTTACCCGAAGCCTTACTCTAACCCGTCACCTAATCCTAGCCCATACGCTAACACTAACCCGTACCCTAACACGTACGCTCATCCTAAACCATTGTCGCACCCTAACCTGTACCCTAAACTGTCCCTCTCCCCTAACCCTAACCCTAACCCTTACCTGAAGCCTTACCCTCACCCGTCCCCTATTCCTAACCCGTACGCTAACACTAAATCTTACCCTTACATGTACGCTATCCCTAAACCGTTGTCGTACCCTAACCTGTACCCTAAACCGTCTCCGTTCCCTAACCGTAACCCTAACCCGAAGCATTACCCTAACACTTACCCTAATCCTAAGCGGTACACTAACACTGACCTGTACCCTAACACTTTCGCTCACCCTAAACCATTGTCGCATCCTATACCATACCCGTTCCCTAACCCTAACCTTAACCCTAACCCTAAACCCACTTATAGCACTATAGCTCAGGAAAATTAAAATAACAAGAAACAACCACCGCAAAGTTTAGGGCTGCTCTGTTTACAAGAGCCTCTACTACGGTACAAATTAAATATCCTTGAAAGAGAGAAATGGATAAAGAAGTTTTCGTACTTATGTACAATGGAATATCACTCAAAAATGAAATCAATGTCAGGCCCGTACAAGCATAATGAATGGATTTAGGTACGATGATTCAAAGGAAATAAGTCACACAGAAAAAGAAACTTATCATAAGATATCACTTATAGAGGGAATGTAAACTTGGCTACACATGAACTGAATTACAAAACAGAACAGAGTCTCACATTTAGTAAACAAACTTATGCTTTCTTAAGGGGAATGGTGAGTTGGGGTGCTGCGTAAAACCAGAGATTGAAATTAGCACAGATACTATTCCATAAGCCAAATATATAATAGACAAGATATACTCCTTGCTCAACGAATTAGACTCAACACCACCTATTGACCGCAGAGGAATATATCTGAAAATAAGAATATTAAAACATATGTATCTATATGTCTCCATAAGAGAATCAAGTGTGTGTAGAGCAGTATACACAGCCGTGAAAAATCAACTAAACCCCATTATTAAAATAAATTTCAAAAACAAAGACAGTGAAGGAGAGAAAGTTCTTAAATAATTCGTTCAGGGCTTGTGATGAAACTTGGATTTACCACATCTACACCCACAGCTGGGTGAGACATAAGGCAGGACATTTGGGGCTGAGAGGATTGGTGAGGTTCGGTGAGCAAATGCAGACCCTTTGAAGTAATACTGTATGCTACCCATTCCCTGGGTCCCAACTCTCCTGGTTTAAGGGATTCTTCCTACAGCTAAAACATGCATGGGAAACCCAGAGGATTGTACACCATGTGATCGGGCAACGTTTCTAAAACCCATCTCATTTTTTGTCCCCTGGTACACGGGTTCGCCATTCCAGACGCTTTACTAAAAATCTCCCCACGTGGAGAGTCAGTGCCTTAAAACTCCTGCTTGGCACAGTTAGCAATTTCTGCGGAGGTTGAACGGGAATAGGGAGAACCAATGAGAGACTAGCTGTAGGTGTTTGGACGGTCACATTTCACTCTAATTTCCCACCAGGAAGAGGAATTAACAAAAGGCTCAGCGTGCCGTGATGAAACAAGATTAGGGCCTGAAGCAATCCTGCAGTTCTGCGGCCAGCCCACAAGAAAGCGAGTTGAAGAAAGGACCTCAGGGGCACTGTAATTCATAAACCTGCAGAGTTATAAATGACAGCTATCGTCCAAAAATATATTGAGGTAAGGCTGCGAAGAGGACTTGAAAGCATGGCACAATTGCAGGAAATATATTTCAGGAGGTAGATGGAAACTGCATTTAAAGCATATGAAAAGCGGCAGAACTTTGACAATGATGCACTTGGCCAAAAAGGGCGTATGCGTTTTTTTCCTGAATACATGCAGGAAAAAACGCATACGCTCTTTTTGTCCAAATAAGCAAGCCTTCAACGGAGATCTGCACTACAATGAAGTCTCACTTCCCACTGGTCAAAAGGGCCATCTGAAAAAAGTGTAAAATCCAGAAAGGCAGGACAGGCCATGGAGCACTGGGAGCCTTGTTATGCTGATGGGCGGGATGTAAATGGCCAACAGCCACTCTGGAGAAGTGTATGGTGTTTCCTGAAACCTCTAAAAAACAAAGCTACAGAGCCTAGGTTGCTTCCACTTATGGTCCTATAGCTTAGGAAAATTAAAATCAACAAGACACAGCCACCCCAAAGTTTAGGGCTGCTGTGTTTACAAGAACCTCGACTATGGTACAATTTAAATATCCCAGAAAGAGGAAAATGGATAAAGATGTTGTGGTACTTATGTACAATGGAATATCACTCAGCAATGAAATCAATATCATCAGGCCCGTAGGAGCATAATGAGTGGATTTAGGTACGATGATTCTAAGGAAATAAATCACACAGATAAAGAAACTTATCATAAGATATCACTTATAGAGGGAATGTAAACTTGGCTACACATGAACTGAATTACAAAACAGAACAGAGTCTCACATTTAGAAAACAAACATGTTTGCTTAAGGGGAAAGGTGAGTTGGGGTGCTGCATAAATCCAGAGATTGAAATGAGCACAGATACCGTTCCATAAGCCAAATATGTAATAGACAAGACCTACTCCTTGCTCAGCGAAGTGGACTCAACACCCCCTATTCACCGCAGAGGAATATAGCTGACCAGTAAGAATCTTAAAATCTATGTATTTATATGTCTCCGTAAGAGAATCAAGTGTGTGTACAGACGCATAAACACAGCAGTGAAAATTAGCTCAACCCCATTATAAAAATAAACTTCAAAAACAAAACAGAAAGACAGTGAAAGAGAGAGAAATTCTTAAATAATTCGTTCAGGCTTGTGATGAAACCTGGATTTACCACATCTACAACCACAGCTGGGTGAGACATAAGGCTGCACACTTGGGGCTGAGAGAATTGGTGAGGTTCGGTGAGCAAATGCAGACCCTTTGAAGTAGTACTGCGTGCTACCCATTCCATGGGTCCCAACTCTCCAGGTTTAAGGGATTCTTCCTACAGCTAAAACATGCGTGGGAAACCCAGAGGATGGTCCACAGTGTGATCGGGCAAGGTTTCTAAAACGCATCTCATTATTCGTCCTCTGGTACTCGGGTTCGCCATTCCAGACGCTTTACTAACAATCTCCCCACTTGGAGAGTCAGTGCTTGTAACCTCCTGTTTGGCACACTCTGCAATTTCTGCGGAGGATGAACGGGAATAGGGAGAACCAATGAGAGACTAGCTGTAGTTGTTTGGACGGGCACATTTCACTCTAATTTCCCACCAAGAAGAAGAATTAACCAAAGGCTCAGCATGCCACGCCGGAACCAGATTAGGGCCTGAAGCAATCCTGCCATTTTGCGTCCAGCTCACAAAAAAGCGAGTTAGAAAAAGGAGCTCAGGGTCACTGCAATTCACAAACTTGCAGTTATAAAGGACAACTATCGTCCAAAAATATATTGAGGTAAGGCTGCGAAGAGGACTTGAAAGCAAGGCACAATTGCAGGAAACAGATTTCAGGAGGTAGATTGGAATTGCATTTAAAGCATATGAAAAGCGGCAGAACTTCGACAATGATGCACTTGGCCAAAAAATGCATATGCGTTTTTTCCTGAATATATCTAGGAAAAAACGCATACGGCCATTTTTGCCAACCAAGGAAGCGTGCAATGGAAATCTGCACTACAATGAAGTCTCACTTCCCACCGGTCAAATGGGCCATCTGAAAAAAGTGTAAAATCCAGAAAGGCAGGACAGGCCATGGAGAACTGGGAGCCTTGTTATGCTGATGGGCGGGATGTAAATGGCCAACAGCCACTCTGGAGAAGTGTATGGTGTTTCCTGAAACATCTAAAAAACAAAGCTACAGAGACTCGGGCACTTCCACTTATGGTCCTATAGCTTAGGGAAATTAAAATCAAAAAGACACAGCCACCCCAAAGTTTAGGGCTGCTGTGTTTACAAGAACCTCGACAACGGAACAACTTAAATATCCCAGAAAGAGAAAAATGGATAAAGAAGTTGTGGTACTTACATACAATGGAATATCACTCCGCAATGAAATCAATGTCATCAGGCCCGTAGCAGCATAATGAGTGGATTTAGGTTCGATGATTCTGAGTGAAATAAGTCACACAGAAAAAGAAACTAGTCATAAGATAACACTTATAGAGGGAATGTAAACTTGGCTACACATGAACTGAATTACAAAACAGAACAGAGTCTCACATTTAGAAAACCAACTTATGCTTGCTTAAGGGGAAAGGTGAGTTGGGGTGCTGCATAAATCCAGAGATTGAAATGAGCACAGATACCGTTCCATAAGCCAGTAATAGACAAGATATACTCCTTGTTCAACGAAGTGGACTCAACACCCCCTATTCACCGCAGAGGAATATATCTGACTAGTAAGAATCTTAAAACCTATGTATTTATATGTCTCCGTAAGAGAATCAAGTGTGCATCGAGCGGCATAAACACAGCAGTGCAAATCAGCTAAACCCCATTATAAAAATAAATTTCAAAATCAAAACACAAAGACAGTGAAAGAGAGAGAAATTCTTAACTCGTTCAGGCTTGTGATGAAACCTGGATTTACCACATCTACACCCACAGCTGAGTGAGGCATAAGGCTGGACACTTGGGGCTGTGAGGATTGGTGAGGTTCGGTGAGCAAATGCAGACCCTTTGAAGTAGTACTGCGTGCTACCCATTCCATGGGTCCCAACCCTCCAGGTTTAAGGGATTCTTCCTACAGCTAAAACATGCGTGGGAAACCCAGAGGATGGTCCACAGTGTGATCGGGCAAGGTTTCTAAAACGCATCTCATTATTCGTCCTCTGGTACTCGGGTTCGCCATTCCAGACGCTTTACTAACAATCTCCCCACTTGGAGAGTCAGTGCTTGTAACCTCCTGTTTGGCACATCGTTTGGCAGCGATGCACTTGGCCAAAAAGGGCGTATGCGTTTTTTCCTGAGTATATTCAGGATAAAATGCATACACACTTTTTGGCCAACCAAGCAAGCGGGAAATTCAAATCTGCACTACAAAGAAGTCTCATCCTAACACGTACCCTAACCCTATCCCGCTACCGTACCCTAACCTGTACCTGAGACCGTACCCGTTCCCTAACCCTAACCCTTACCCTAAGCTGTACACGAACACTAACCCGTACGCTAACATGTACCCTAACAGTAACACATAGCCATACACTAAACTTTATCCTAACCCTACCCCGTATCCTAACCCTTTCCCTAAACCATACCATAACCCATATCCTAATCCTAACCCATCCCCTAACACTAACCCATAACCTAAACCGTACCCTAATCCTAACCCATACACTAACACGTACCCTAACCTTAACCCGTTGTCATACCCTAACCTGCAACCTAATCCGTACCCATTCCCTAACCCTAACCCTTACACTATCCCATACCATAATCCTAACCTGTACACTAACACTAAACCGTACCCTAACACTTACCCTACTCCTAACCCGTGGTCATACCCTAAACTGTACCCCAAACCATACCCGTCCCCTAACCCTAACCCTAAACCTTACCTTAAACCGTACCCTAATCCTAACCCGTACACTAACACTAAACTGTACCCTAACACGTACCCTAACCCTAACCCTTTGTTGTTCCCTATCCTGTACCCTAAACTGTACCCCTTCCTTAACACTAAACCTAACCCTAACCCGTACCTAACACTAACCCATACACTAAACCTAACCATAACCCTGAACGTAAACCGTACCTGAATCCTAACCCATACCCTAACACTAACCCATACCTTAACCCGTACCCTAACACTAAACCATAGCCATACCCTAAACTGTACCCTAACACTAACCTGTACCATAACCATAACCCTAAACCATACTCTAAGCCGTACAATAATCCTAACCCGTACCCTAACCCTAAACCTTACCCTAAACCCTAATCCTTACCCCTAGCTTAATTTTGTTTTTTTTGTATTTAAAAAAATATTTTCTTGGGTTAAAACAAACTAGCAGAACAACAAAATAGAGGGCTTCGCTGGTGGTGCGGTGGTTAGAATCTGCCTGCTAATGCAGGGGACACAGGTTCGAGCCCTGGTCTGGGAGGATCCCACATGCCATGGAGCAACTAGGCCCATAAGCCACAACCAGTGAGCCCTCGCATCTGGAGCCTGTGCTCTGCAACAAGAGAGGCCACAATAGTGAGAGGCCCGCGCACCGAGATCAAGAGTGGCCCCCCACTTGCCACAACTAGAGAAAGCCCTCACACGGAAACTCAGACCCAACACAACAAAAATAAATAAATAAATAATAAACTCCTACCCCCCCAAAAAAAAAGAACAACAAAATAAAACAGAAAGTAACCTGAGTGTCCCTCAAAAAGCTAAGTCTGAAATAGTTGGTACTTCTGTTCTATGGACTGTTATGTAGCCTATAAAAAGTGTGAGAGCTAAATCTGTTTTTCTACAGTGAGAAGCATGATATTCCCGATGTATAGAACACCTGGATAAAATGAGAAATCTACACATTATGCTGGTCGTTTCAGTAAATGGGAAAGGATGGCAAGTGGTAAAATATTATCTTTTCCTTTAATTTTTTAAATTTCACTTGTTACAAAGAACTTCAATTATAATTGTACTTTAAAAAAGTAACAATGGAAATTTAAAAGAAAAAATATATATTGTGTGTTCAGTTATGTTTCATAGAATTATGAAATGCTCCACCCTCTGGCCATTACCTGAAAAAACAGCTTTAAAACCTATGCTAATTGTCACTTCATATGAACAAGTCCTGCAGGGCTGTAAAGGAAACCTGCCTTCATCATGTCTTGCGGGAGGTAAAGGCCAAAGTATTTCAAAATGTGGCACATATTTCAAGAAAACCATTTGAAGAACTAAGCTGTAATAACCGTTTGAAAAATAAAAGGACATGCCTGAAAGCTCAATTTCAAAGGATTATGAGACACATGCAAATCCAACCACACAGAGGTATCAGCTCACACCATTCAGAATAACCATCAGGAAAGAAACTACAAACGATCAATGCTGAAGAGGTTGTGGAGAAATGCATACCCTTAATTTGAAGTGGGACATAACCTGGTAAGAGTCACTAATGGGAACAGGGTGGAGGTGCCTTTAAAAGGTAAATATTGAGCTACTATATGATCCAGCAGGCCCACTCCTGGGCCTATAACATAAGAAGACAGAATTGGAAAGACACAGGCAGGCAAATCTGCACTGCAGCAGTATTACAATAGCCAAGACATGGAAGCAACCAAAAGTCCATCAACAGATGAGTGGACAAAGAGGAACTGTTACATGTAGAGATGGAATATTAGCTCGGGAAAAAAATGAAACAATGCCATTTGCAGCACCATAGATGAGTCTAGAGGTAACCATGCAACTTGTAGTAAGTGAGAAAGCGAAAGACACCTAACGTATATCACTTATAGGTGTTACCTGAAAATTGATAACAATGAAGATATTTCCACAGAGAAAGGCAATCACAGATTCATTGAACAAACTTATGGTTCCCCAAATCGAAAGGTGTGAGGATTGGATACATTACGATATTGGGGTTAACATAGATATAGAAACACATGTGAAATATATAATCACCAAAGACCTACGGAATACCAAGAGAAGACTACTCAACATTGTATCATAACCTACCTGGGAAAAGGTTCCGAAGAAGAATAGATATATGTATGTGTGTGAAAGAACCACATCTTGCACACCTAGAACAAAAAAAAAAAAAAACATTGTAATCAAATTTGCTGCGATAAAAAATAAAAATTAAATTAAAAATATGAACAAGAAATAATGAGACATAAACTGAAAGGAATTTTTCCTGGCACATCCCATTCTAATTTTCAACCTAGAACAGGACTTCCATTAAGGCTCTGTTGCCCTGGTAACCAGATTTGGTAAAGGAGAAATGCTGCCGCCTTGTGACTGTTTCACACAACAGCAGCTTTAAACCAAGAGGTAATGGTCACTTAATATTCAAAATATGTGCAGCACTGTAAAGGACACCGGGCCTCAAAAATGTCCTGGGGTCGTAATCGACCAGAAAATTCAAAAGACGTCAACATTTCAAGAAGACAATGTCAAGAGGCATATTTTACGCACATTTTGTCTTTTCTTTTTTTTCTCTTTAAAATAAAAGGGAATTGAAAAATGCGCAACATCAGCAATGAATAAAGCCATGCAAATCCAATTACAGAAATGTTCACCTCACAGCCGTCAGAATGTTCTTCAGCAAAAAGTCTACAAAGAATAAATGCTGAAGGGGTTTCAGAGAACTGTGTACCCTCCAGCTGCTGGGGGGGATGTAAACTGGTAACAGCCAGTAGTGAGAACATAATGGAGGTGCGTTTAAGGGTAAAAATTGAGCTACCATGTGATCTGGTAGGTCCTTTGATGTGCCTATCACCTGAGCAGAGCAGAATGGAAAAGACACAGGCTGGCAATCCTGCACTGCAGGAATATTTAACATAGCCAAGACTTGGAAGAAACCAAAATGTCCATCAACAGAAAAATGCACAAAGAGGAAGTGGTCCATGTAAACAATGGAATATAAGCCATGGAAAACAATGAAACAGTGCCGTTTGCACCACCATATAAGGACCTAGAGATAATCACTCAAATTAAAGAAAGAAAGTGAAAGACAGATATCCTATGACATCACTTCTAGGTGTTACCTAAAAGTTGATACTCATGAACTTATTTCCAAGAGAAGGAAAAGCATGGATTAAGAAAAAAAAATTATGTTTAACCAATGGAAAAGTGTAAGGAATGTGTGAATTAGGATATGAGGGTTAACAGACATGTACTAATACATATGAAATATATAATCACAAAATACCTATGGAATACCAAGAGAGGTCTAGGCAACACTCTGTAATAACCTACACGGTAAAGAATGCAAAGATAAATGACAGATACATTGATATAATGAACCAGATTCTGTACACCTAGGAGAAACAAAATATTTTTATCAAGTTTGCTCTGATAATTAATAAAAATTAAATTTATAAAACAAACAAGAAGTAAGGAGATATAAGCTCTTGGGGATGTGCTCTGGCACATTCCACTCTAATTTGCAGCCTACTAACACGATTTCCAGGAAGGCTCTGCTGCCCAAAAACCCAGAGTTGGAAATGTAGAAATTCTGCTGCCTTGTGGCCGTTTTCCGCAAGAGCGGCGTTAAGCCCACAGCTAATGTTCTCTTAACATTCACAAGGACTCAGGGCTGCAAAGGACACCTGCCCTAAACAACTGTGCTGAGGTAGGGAATGGACAATAAAATTCAAAACTGGCAAATTTTTCAAGACGATAGTATGAAGAGGTAAGTTTGACTCACTCTCTTGTTTAAAAAAAGGAAAATGGGTGAAAGCTCAACCTCAGGAATTATTAGACTCATGCAAATCTAATGTACAAAAAGGTTTCAACTCACACCAGTCGACTGACCATCAGCAAAAGGTCTACAAACAATAAATTCTGAAGGGGTTTTAGAGAACTGTGTACCCTCTAGCTGCTGGTGAGATGTAACGTGGTAAGAGCCAATAATGAGAACAGAAAGGAGCTACGATTAAAAGTAAAAGTTGAGGTACCATTCGATGCAGCAGTCACACCACTGGACCTCTCACCTGAGAAGACCAGAATCGAGAAGATGCGGGCTGCAAAAGCTGCACAGCAGCCTTATTCACAATAGCCAAGACAGTGAAGCCACCAAAATGTCCATCAACAGATGTATGGATGAAGAAGAAGTGGTCCACGTTCACAATAGAATATTAGCCATGGAAAACAATGAAACACTGCTATTTGAGGTGCCATAGATGAGCTTGGAGATAATCACAGAATATGAGGTAAGTCAGAAAGCAAAAGACCTATATCCTATGATATCACTTATAGGCGTTATCTCATAACTAACACAAATGAACATATTTCCACAGAGAAAGACACTCACAGACTTAGAAATTAAGTATGCTTATCTAAAAGGAAAGGTGGGCAGAATGGATAAATTAAGATTAACGTTACCATATGTATACAAATACATATAATAAACATATATCAAAAAGACAGACCATATAGCAAGGGAGGTCTACGGAACACTGTAATATTTTACATGGGAAGAGGATCTGAACATGAATAGACATATATATTGTACAAATGAACCAGATTGTGTACATCTGGACAAACAATATCTAATCATTACCCCGATTAAATAAATTTTAAAAACCAAGATGTAATGAGACATAAACTTATGGGCGTTCCTCCTGGCACATTCCATTCTAACTTAAAACCTAGGACCACGACTTCCAGAAAGGCTCTGCTGCCCTAGTACCCAGATTTGGGAAAGGACAAATGCTGCCTCCTTGTGGCCGTTTCCCACAACAGCAGCTTTAAACCCAGTGCTAATGGTCACTAAATATTCACCAAACTTGCAGTTCTGTAATGACATCTGCCCTCCAAAAAAATCCTGGGGTCGAATATCCACCAAAAATTCAAAAGAGGGCAACCTTCCAAGAAGACAGCTTCAAGAGATAGATTGTACTCACACTTGATTTTTAACAGAAAGGAAAAAGGCGTGGAAAATGATGAATTTTAGGAATTTTTAAAGTCATGCAAACCCAAATTACAAAAACCTATCAGGTCACAGCAGTCAGATTGGCCATTAGCAAAAATGCTGCAAACTACAAATGCTGAAGGGATTGTGGAGAAGTTCGTACCCTCGGCTCTAAGGGAGACATGGTAAGAACCACTAATGAAAACACAATGGAGGTGCTTTGAAAAGGTAAACATGGAGCTACTAGTCAATCAGTCATACCCACTGCTGGGACTATCACCTGAGAAAATGAGAATCAAAAAGTCACAAGCTGGCAATCTTGCACTCCAGCAATATTTAATATAGCCAACACTTGGAAGCAACGAAAATGTCCCTCAACAGAGCAATGCACCAAGAAGTGGTCCATATACAAAATGGAATATTATTCCGATAAAAATATAAATTAAATTAAAAAAACAAACAAAAGTAAGGAGACATCAGCCTTTGGGGGTTTATCCGGGCACATTCCACTCTAATTTATAACCGAGGAAGACCACCGGCCGGAAGCTCTGTTTCCCTAGTACCAGCATGGGGAACAAAGAAATGCTGCCGCAATCTGGCCATTACCTGCAAAAGCAGCTTTAAAGCCTGTGCTAATGGTCACTTCATGTGAACAAGTACTGCAGGGCTGTAAATGAAACCTGCCCTCAAAATGTTTTGAGGGAGGTAATGGCCAATAAATTTCAAAATGTAACACATACTTTAGAAAACACTTTGAAGAGCTAAGCTGTAATCACAGTTTGAAAAATAAAAAGGACATGACTTAAAGCTCAATTTCAAAGGATTATGAGTCATATGCAAATTCAACCACAAAGAGGTATCAGCTCACACCAGTCAGAATATCCATCAGCAAGAAAACTACAAACAATAAATGCTGAAGCCATAAAAAGAAACAAAATTGAGCTATTTGTAATGAGGTGGATAGACCTAGAGTCTGTCATACACAGTGAAGTAAGTCAGAAAGAGAGAGACAAATACCGTATGCTAACACATATACCTGGAATTTAAGGGAAAAGAATGTCATGAAGAACCTAGGGGTAAAACAGGAATAAAGACAGAGATCTACTAGAGAATGGACTTGAGGATATGGGGAGGGGGAAGGGTAAGCTGTGACAAAGGGAGAGAGAGGCATGGACATATATACACTACCAAACGTAAGGTAGATAGCTAGTGGGAAGCAGCAGCATGGCACAGGGAGATCAGCTCGGTGCTTTGTGACCGCCTGGAGGGGAGGGAGGGTGGGAGGGAGGGAGACGCAAGAGGGAAGTGATATGGGAACATATGTATATGTATAACTGATTCATTTTGTTGTAAAGCACAAGCTAGCACACCATTGTAAAGCAATTATACTTCAATAAAGATATTAAAAATAAATAAATAAATAAATAAATGCTGAAGGTGTTGTGGAGAAATGCATACCCTC
This sequence comes from Aethalodelphis obliquidens, assembly GCF_003676395.1. NCBI lineage: Eukaryota > Metazoa > Chordata > Mammalia > Artiodactyla > Delphinidae > Aethalodelphis > Aethalodelphis obliquidens. The sequence goes on along the minus strand of NW_020838275.1, from coordinate 10,144 downwards.
AACTTTAAGTGGGATGTAACCTGGAAAGAGCCAATAATGAGCACAGAATCGTGGTGCATTTAAACGGTAAACCCTGAGATACCATATGATACAGGATGCCCACTCCTGGGCCTATAACATAAGAAGACAGAATTGTAAAGACACAGGCAGGCAAATGTGCAGTGCAGCAGTATTACAATAGCCAAGACATGGAGGCAACCAAAAAGTCCATCAACAGGTGAGTGGACAAAGAAGAACTGGTACATGTACAGATGGAATATTATCTAGGGAAAAAATGAAACAATGCCATTTGCAGCACCGTAGATGATTCTAGAGGTAATCAGGCAAATTGTACTAAGTCAGACAGCAAAAGACACATATCCTATAATATCACTTATAGGTGTTAGCTAAAAATTGATACCAATGAAGATATTTCCACAGAGAAAGGCAATCACAGATTCATTAAACAAAGTTATGGTTCACCAAATGGAAAGGTGTGAGGACTGGATACATTAGGATATTGGGGTTAACATAGATATAGAAACACATGTGAAATATATAATCACCAAAGACCTACGGAATACCAAGAGAAGACTACTCAACATTGTGTCACAAGCTACATGAGAAAACGATCTGAAGAAGTATAGATACATGTATATGTGTAAAAGAACCACATCTTACACACCTAGAACAAACAAAACATTTTAATCAAATTTGCTCTGATAAAAAATAAACATTAAAAAAAGAACAAGAAAAAAAAGAGAGAAAAAAAGGGAAAAAAAAGAACGAGAAGTAATGAGACATACACTTAAGGGGCTTTTTGCTGGCACATTGCATTCTAATTTACAACCAGAACACGACTTCCATTAAAGCTCTGTCATCACTAATAAAGCAGCTTTATAAGCAATGTTGAAGGTAGCTTAAAAGAATTCTCACTAATTATTGACAGTAACAAGAAAACAAACAAAAGTAAAAATCTCACAGCAAAAAGTATACATAGAGTAAGGGTAGTAGATCAAACACTTATTAAACTTCTGTAAAGAATAAAAGACAACAGTAGTATTTTTTTTTAAAGAGAGGGGCCAAATAAATCAGAACTGAAAGAGATGATGTTACAAGAGCCACCACAGAAATACAAAGTATCCTAAGATACACACAGGGTAACTCAGGGCTCAGACTGGACAGAGCCCACTCTCCATTCCCCTGTACATGACTTACAGGAGCCTCAGGAACTGAGGAGGGGGTCCTTGAGGAGAGGCACAAGATAGAAGATGTTAGGCATTAACATGACTGCATTCATTTTAAACGTGCCTGAACTACATTCACATGAGATGATTTTGTCCTGTTTGTACATCAGCACCTCTAGTCGGAACTGCAGATCTTTGGTTTCACCACCTCTATGACAGCATTAGCTTCACCTGCTGTGGACCGTCTCCTATAGGATTTCTAGAACCACAAAACATCGAAGCTTCACAGGACCCAGAGTCTGTGCGACTCCACTCAGAGTCTCAACTGCATTCAGAGACTCAGAGTCTCAACAGAGACTCCACTCTTGGAGGACACACACAAAGTAGTGTGCACATCAGGACCCAGGGGAAGGAGCAGTCACCCCGTAGGTGAATGATCATACCTAGCTGCTAGTTTTAGAGGGTCTCCTGCAGAGGTGGGGTGTGGCTGCGGCTCACCATGGGGACAACGACACTGACAGCAGAAGTTCTGGGAAATACTCCTTGGCGTGAACTCTCCCAGAGTCCACCATTAGCCCCACCAAGAGCAAGGTAGGCTCCAGTGCTGGGTCGCCTCAGTCCAAACAACCAACAGGGAGGGAACCCAGCCCCATGCATCAGCAGACAAGTGGATTAAACTTTTTATTAAACTTTTATTTAATCCACAGACAAGCAGATTAAAGCTCTGCCCACCAGAACAACACCCAGCTCTACCCACCACCAGTCCCTCGCATAAGGAAGCTTGCACAGGCCTCTCAGACAGACTCAATCACTGGAGAGCAGACAGCAGAAGCAAGAAGAACTACAATTCTGCAGCCTGTGGAAGGAAAACCACATTCACAGAAAGATAGAGAAAATGAAAAGGCAGAGGACTTTATACCAGATCAAGGAACAAGATAAATCCTCAGAAAAACAACGAAATGAAGTGGGGATAGGTAACCTTCCAGTAAAAGAATTCAGAATAATGATAGTGAAGATGATCCAAGACCTTAGAAAAATAATGGAGGCAAAGATCGAGAAGATGCAAGAAATGCTTAACAAAGACCTAGAAGAATTAAGGAACAAACACCTAGAAGAATTAAAGAACAAACAAACAGAGATGAACAATACAATAACTGAAATGAAAAATACACTAGAAGGAATCAGTAGCAGAATAACTGTGACAGAAGAACGGATAAGTGACCTGGAAGACAGAAAGGTGGAAATCACTGCCATGGAACAAAATAAAGAAAAAGAATGAAAATAAATGAAGACAACCTAAGAGACTTCTGGGACAACATTAAATGCAACAACATTCGCATTATAGGGGTCCCAGATGGAGAACAGAGAGAGAAAGGACTCGAGAAAATATCTGAAGAGATTATAGTTGAAAACTTCCCTAGCATGGGAAAAGAAATAGCCACCGAAGTCCACGAAGCGCAGAGAGTCCCAGGCAGGATAAACCAAAGGAGAAAAATGCCGAGACACACAGTAATCAAATTGAAAAAATTAAAGACAAAGAAAAATTATTGAAAGCAACAAGGGAAAAATGACAACATACAACGGAATTCCCATAAGGTTAACAGCTGATTTCTCAGCAGAAAATCTACAAGCCAGAAGGGAGTGGCATGATAAATTTAACGTGATGAAAGGGAAGAACCTACCACCAAGAGTACTCCACCCAGCAAGTATCTCATTCAGATTTGATGGAGAAATCAAAAGCTTTACAGACAAGCAAAAGCTAAGAGAATTCAGCACCACAAAACCAGATCTACAACAAATGCTAAAGGAACTTCTCTAAGTGGGAAACACAAGAGAAGAAAAGGACCCACTAAGACAAACCCATAACAATTAAGAAAATAATAATAGGAACATACATATTGATAATTACCTTAAACGTGAATGGATTAAATGCTCCAACCAAATGACACTGAATGGATACAAAAACAAGATCCATATATATGCTGTCTACAAGAGACCCATTTCAGACCTAGGGACACATACAGACTGAAAGTGAGAGGATGGAAAAATATATTCCATGCAAATGAAAATCAAAAGAAAGCTGGAGTAGCAATACTCATATCAGATAAAATAGATTTTAAAATAAAGAATGTTACAAGAGACAAGGAAGGACACTACATAATGATCAAGGGATCAATCCAAGATATAACAATTATAAATATATATGTACCCAACACAGGAACACCTCAATACATAAGGCAACTGCTAACAGCTATAAAAGAGGAAATCAACAGTAACACAATAATAGCAAGGGACTTTAACACCTCACTTACACCAATGGAGATCATCCAGACAGAAAATTAATAAGGAAACACAAGCTTTAAATGACACAATAGACCAGATAGATTTAATGGATATTTATAGGACATTCCATCCAAAAACAGCAGACTACAAGTTCTTCTCAATGGCACACGGAACATTCTCCGGGATAGATCACATCTTGGGTCACAAATAAAGCCTCAGTAAATTTAAGAAAACTGAAATCTTATCAAGCAGCTGTTCCGACCACAATGCTATGAGATTAGAAATCAATTACAGGGAAAATAACGTAAAAAACAAACACATGGAGGCTAAACAATACATTTCTAAATAACCAAGAGATCACTGAGGAAATCAAAGAGGAAATCAAAAAATACCTAGAGACAAATGACAACAAAAACACGATGATCCAAAACCTATGGGATGCAGCAAAAACAGTTCTAAGAGGGAAGTTTATAGCAATAAAAGCCTACCTCAAGAAACCAGAAAAATCTCAAATAAACAATCTAACCCTACACCTAAAGGAACTAGAGAATGAAGAACAAAACCCAAAGTTAATAGAAGGAAAGAAATCATAAAGATCAGAGCAGAAATAAATGAAATAAAAACAATAGCAAAGATCAATAAAACTAAAAGCTGGTTCTTTGAGAAGATAAACAAAAATGATAAACCTTTAGCCAGACTCAAGTAAAAGAGGGAGAGGACTCAAATCAATAAAATTAGAAATGAAACAGGAGAAGTTGTAACAGACACCACAGAAATACAAAGCATCCTAAGAGACCTCTACAAGCAACTCTATGCCAATAAAATGGACAACCTGGAAGAAATGGACAAATTCTTAGAAAGGTATAACCTTCCAAGACTGAACCGGGAAGAAATAGAAAATATGAACAGACCAATCACAAGTAATGAAATTGAAAGTGTGATTAAAAATCTTCCAACAAACAAAAGTCCAGAATGAGATGGCATCAGAGGTGAATTCTATCAAACATTTAGACAAGAGCTAACACCC
>NW_020838275.1:0-5568 GCF_003676395.1 Aethalodelphis obliquidens | reverse complement strand
CCTCAACAAAATACTAGGAAACAGAATTAAACAACACATTAAAAGGATCATGCACCATGATCAGGTGGGGTTTATCCCAGGGATGCAAGAATTCTTCAATATACACAAATCAATCAATGTGATACACCATATTAACAAATTGTAGAATAAAAATATGATCATCCCAATAGATGCAGGAAAAGCTTTTGACAAAATTCAACACCAATTTATGATTAAAAGTCTCCAAAAAGTGGGCATAGAGGGAATCTACCTCAACATAATAAAGGCAGTATATGACAAACCCACAGCAAACATCATTCTCAATAGTGAAAAACTAAAAGCATTTCCTCTAAGATCAGGAACAAGACAAGGATGTCCACTCTCACCACTATTACTCAACATAGTTTTTGGAAGTCCTAGACACAGTAATCAGAGAAGAAAAAGAAATAAAAGGAATACAAATTGGAAAAGAAGTAAAATTGTCACTGTTTGCAAATGACACGATACTACACATAGTGAATCCTAAAGATGCCACCAGAAAACTACCAGAGCTAATCAATGAATTTGGTAAAGTTGCAGGATACAAAATTAATGCACAGAAATCTCTTGCATTCCTATACACTAACAATGAAAGATCAGAAAGAGAAATTAAGGAAACAATCTCATTCACCATTGCAACAAAAAGAATAAAATACGGAGGAATGAACCTACATAAGGAGATAAAAGACCTGTACTCAGAAAACTATAAGACACTGCTGAAAGAAATCAAAGATGATATAAACGTATGGAGGTATAAACCATGTTCTTGGATTAGAAGAATCAATATTGTGAAAATGACTATAGTACCCAAAGCAAGCTACAGATTCAATGCAATCCCTATCAAATACCACTGGCATTTTCTACAGAACTAGAACAAAAAAATCTTAAAATTTGTATGGAGACACAAAAGACCCCGAATAGCCAAAGCAGTCTTGAGGGAAATTAAAAGAGCTGGAGGAATCAGACTTCCTAACTTCAGACTATACTACAAAGCTACATTAATCAAGACTATATGGTACTGGCACAAAAACAGAAATATAGATCAATTGAACAAGATAGAAAGCCCAGAGATAAACCTACGTACCTATGGCTAACTCATCTATGACAAAGGAGGCAAAGATATACAATGAAGAAAAGACAGTCTCTTCAGTAAGTGGTGCTGGGAAAACTGGACAACTACACGTGAAAGAATGAAATTAGAACACTCCATAACACCATACACAAAAATAAACTCAAAATGAATTAGAGATCTAAATGTTAGACCAGACACTATAAAATTATTAGAGGAAAACATAGGCAGAACACTCTATGACATAAATCACAGCAAGATCCTTTTTGACCCACCTCCTAGAGAAGTGGAAATAAAAACAAAAATAAACAAATGGGACCTAATGAAACTTCAAAGATTTTGCACAGCAAAGGAAAACATAAACAAGACGAAAATACAACCCTCAGAATGGGAGAAAATGTTTTTAAATGAAGCAAATGACAAAAGATTAATCTCCAAAATTTACAAGCAGCTCGTGTAGCTCAATATCACAAAAACAAACAACACAATCCAAAAATGGGCAGAAGACCTAAATAGACATTTCTCCAAAGGAGATATACAGATTGCCAATAAACATATGAAAGGATGCTGAACATCACTAATCATTAGAGAAATGCAAATCAAAACTACAGTGAGGTATCAACTCCCAGCAGTCAGAATGGCAATCATCAAAAAATCTACAAACAATAAATGCTGGAGAGGCATTTACTGGAGAAAAGGGAACGTTCTTGCACTGTTGCTGGGAATGTAAATTGCTATACCCACTAGGGATAACAGTATAGAGGTTCCTGAAAAAACTAAAAATAGAAGTACCATACGACCCAGCAATCCAACTACTGGGCATTTGCCCTGAGAAAACCATAATTCAAAAAGAGTTATATACAACAATGTTCATTGCAGTTCTACTTACAATAGCCAGGACACGGAAGCAACCTAAGTGTCCATCGACAGATAAATGGATAAAGAATATCTGGCACATATATAAATGGAATATTACTCAGCCATAAAAAGAAACAAAACTGAGTTATTTGTAGTGAGGGGGATGGACTTAGAGTCTGTCCTACACAGTGAAGTAAGTCAGAAAGAGAAAAATAAATACCGTGTACTAACAGAGATATATGGAATCTACAGAAAAAAGTTTATGAAGAACCTAGGGGCAGGACAGGATTAAGGACACAGACATAGAGAAAGGACTTGAGGACACGGGGAGGGGGAAGGGTAAGCTGGGACGAAGTGAGAGAGTGCCATGGACATATATACATTACCAAATGTAACATCGATAGCTACTGGGAAGCAGCCACATAGCACAGGGAGATCAGCTCGGTGCTTTGCGACCACCTAAAGGGGTGGGATGTGGAGGGTGGGAGGGAGATGTAAGAGGGAGGGGATATGGTGATATATGTATATGTATAATTGATTCACTTTGTTATACAGCAGAAACTAACACTCCATTGTAAAGCAATTATACTCCAATAAAGGTGTAAAAGGAAAATAAAAAAGAAAGAAGCCCAGAGATAAACCTACACACCTATGGTCAACTAATCTATGACAAAGTAGGCAAGACTATACAATGGAGAAAAGACAGTGTCTTCAATCAGTGGTGCTGGGAAAAATGGACAGCTACATGTAAAAGAATGAAATTAGAACACCCCCTAACACCATACACAAAAATAAATTCAAAATGGATTAGAGACCTTAATGTAAGACCGGACAGTATAAAACTCTTAGAGGAAAACATAGGAAGAATACTCTAACATAAATCACAGCAAGATCTTTTTTGATCCACCTCCTAGAGTAATGACATAAAAAAGAAAACTAAACAAATGGGACCTAATGAAACGTAAAAGCTTTTGCAAAGCAATGGAAACTACAAACACAAAAAGACAACCCTCAGAATGGGAGAATATATTTGCAACTGAATCAATGGACAAAGGATTAATCTCCAATATATATAAACAGCTGATGCAGCTCAATATTAAAAAAACAAACAACCCAATACAAAAATGGGCAGAAGATCTAAATAGACATTTCTTCCAAAAAGACGTAGAGATGGCCAAGGAGCACATGAAAAGCTGCTCTACATCACTAATTATTAGAGAAATGCAAATCAAAACTACAATGAGGTATCACCTCACACCTGTTAGAATGGGCATCATCAGAAAATCTACAAACAACAAATGCTGGAGAGGGTGTGGAGAAAAGGAACCCTCTTCCACGATTGGTGGGAATGTAAATTGATAGTCACTATGGAGAACAGTATGGAGGTTCCTTAAAAAACTAAAAATAGAATTACCATATGATCCAGCAACCCACTACTGGGCATATACCCAGAGAAAACCATAAATCAAAAAGACACATTCACCACAATGTTCATTGCAGCACTATTTACAATAGCCAGGTAATGGAAGCAACCTAAATGCCCACAGACAGACGAATGGATAAAGATGTGGTACATATATAAAATGGACTATTAGCCATAAAAAGGAATGAAATTGGGTCATTTGTAGAGACGTCGATGGATCTAGAGACTGTCATACAGAGTGAAGTAAGTCAGAAAGAGAAAAACAAATACTGTATATTAACGCATATATGTGGAACCTAGAAAAATGGTACAGATGAACCGGTTTGAAGGGCAGAAATAGAGACACAGATGTAGAGAACAAATGTATGGACACAAAGAGGGGAAAGCCATGGGGGGGGTGGTGGTGGGAGGAGTTGGGAGATTGGGATTGACATGTATACATTTATATGTATAAAATAGATAACCAATACGAACCTGCTGTATAAAAAATAAATAAAATAAAATGAAAAATAAAATGTTTTAAAAAACGGAAAAAAGTTATTCCCTTCACATACATGTATTTGTATGAATGAATTATTTCCATGCTTACATCCATAAGTACAAAAAAGAGGAATAAAACCTACCTTGAAACAAAAAAGAAAAAAACAAAACAGAACCCACCAGTTATACAGATGAAAACCCTATCAGGGCACTTGCTTCAGTGGTAGACAATTCTGAAGTTGGTCAGAGGTGGGGAATCATCTCGCATGCAGCCAGCAGCCCCCCCGCAAGGAGTGTCCTCATTACAAGCCTGGGGGACCGTGCCGAGGCATCTGTGAGTAAACGTGAGATGAGCCCCAGGCCAGCTGCTGCTGAACTGTTCCCAACCTTCCCAGGTAAAACACCTGAATATGTACAAGGACTTGAAAGCCTAGAGGAAGGGCCATGGAGCCACACGAGTGACAGCATGCCAGCCGACTTGGTGCCTGCAGGCCAGCCAGGATGGTACTGGCCCTGGGTGCTCTTCTGGAAGATTTCCATTTCCCTGCCTGAGATACCCGTCCTGTCCCTGCCCCCACTGCTTTTTTCCTTCCTCACCTCTGCCCAGGGAGAAATTCCAGCAGCAGGTATGGGTGACACATCCTCTTCTTTAGCAGGTGGCAGCCTGGCAACTGCTGCAGAAAGTCCAGCAGAGCCCCACTCACACTGGGCCACCCACAAAGCCGTGGCCTCTCACTCCCTCCCACCAGCCCAGCCCCGAGACTGCTGACAGGGCAGAGAAAATGGCGTCAGGCACGGCTGCAGGGGCTCTTGCTGCCTGGAGTGGTATTTATATTGATCTCAACCCAGGCACACCTGGGGAGGGCTGGCCGGCACGGTAAGGCTGCCCAGGTCAGCCAATCATCACCCCTCAGGGGCTCACAGTTGCAGAAAATGGAACTTGCTGAACCGGCCAGGTCCAAGGAACAGGTGTGGGCTCCTGAGAGTCAGGATAGACAAGGGGCTGCAGCTTTGGCTTGTTTTCTAATCATTTTATCTGGCCCATGAGTGGGAGACAACTTCAAGAAAACCCTCTCCTAATGAGAGGAACCCAGGAGTCAGGGAGAGGAGGGGTGGGTGGTGGTTGGAGACAGAGGCCTGGTGCCCCGGGTGCAGTGGAAGTCTCTGGAAGACCAGGTGGAGGGAGGCCTCACGGAGTGATGCCCAGGGTCACAGACCTGTCGCAGCTGCTGTTTGTTAGTTCAAGTCCTGCTCTGAGGTGCTCTGTGTCAGCTCTGAGCGACAGGTGAGCTGGGGGTGCTCTGCAATGAGGGCTATGTGCACGGTTCCTGTGTGCCCAGCCCTGCCACGGTACCTGCAAGGGTAGCTCTGTATCCTGGGAGGGGCCTGACCACGAGAGCCCCGTGGGCTGGGGTGGGGGTGGGGTACCTGCCCAGGTGAGCTCCATATTCTGGGATTGGTCTGACCACGAGAGCCCCATGGGCTGCTGGGGACCTGGTAAAGGATGTCAGGACAGTCAGTGAAGCCACCGAGGATATACCTCCAGTTGCTCCTAATTCCTACACCCTGCTGGTCATTCTACCAACCACCAGGACATGGTATTCTGTATTAGTCTTCAATGATGCCTTCTTTTGTATTCCATTAGTCCCAGAGTCACAAGAAATTTTGGCTTGTGAGTGGCAGGACTCAACATACAACTAAAACAATACTTCCGGGCCGT
>NW_020838274.1:0-22587 GCF_003676395.1 Aethalodelphis obliquidens | reverse complement strand
CGATGATGGGCACTTAGGTTGTTTCCATCTCTGGGCTATTGTAAATAGAGCTGCAATGAACATTTTGGTACATGACTCTTTTAGAATTTTGGTTTTCTCAGGGTATATGCCCAGTACTGGGATTGCTGGGTCATATGGTAGTTCTATTTGTAGATTTTTAAGGAACCTCCATACTGTTCTCCATAGTGGCTGAACCAATTCACATTCCCACCAGCAGTGCAAGAGTGTTCCCTTTTCTCCACACCCTCTCCAGCATTTATTGTTTCTAGATTCTTTGATGATGGCCATTCTGACTGGTGTGAGATGATATCTCATTGTAGTTTTGATTTGCATTTCTCTAATGATTAATGATGTTGAGCATTCTTTCATGTGTTTGTTGGCCGTCTGTATATCTTCTTTGGAGAAATGTCTATTTAGGTCTTCTGCCCATTTTTGGATTGGGTTGTTTGTTTTCTTGTTATTGAGCTGCATGAGCTGCTTGTAAATTTTGGAGATTAATCCTTTGTCGGTTGCTTCATTTGCAAATATTTTCTCCCATTCTGAGGGTTGTCTTTTGGTCTTGTTTATGGTTTCCTTTGCTGTGCAAAAGCTTTGAAGTTTCATTAGGTCCCATTTGTTTATTTTTGTTTTTATTTCCATTACTCTAGGAGGTGGGTCAGAAAGGATCTTGCTGTGATTTATGTCATAGAGTGTTCTGCCTATGTTTTCCTCTAAGAGTTTGAGAGTTTCTGGCCTTACATTTAGGTCTTTAATCCATTTTGAGCTTATTTTTGTGTATGGTGTTAGGGAGTGATCTAATCTCATACTTTTACATGTACCTGTCCAGTTTTCCCAGCACCACTTATTGAAGAGGCTGTCCTTTCTCCACTGTACATTCCTGCCTCCTTTATCAAAGATAAAGTGTCCATATGTGCATGGGTTTATCTCTGGGCTTTCTATCCTGTTCCATTGATCTATCTTTCTGTTTTTGTGCCAGTACCATACCGTCTTGATAACTGTAGCTTTGTAGTATAGTCTGAAGTCAGGGAGCCTGATTCCTCCAGCTCCTTCTTTCGTTCTCAAGATTGCTTTGGCTATTCGGGGTCTTTTGTGTTTCCGTACAAATTGCAAAATTTTTTGTTCTAGTTCTGTGAAAAATGCCAGTGGTAGTTTGATAGGGATTGCATTGAATCTATAGATTGCTTTGGGTAGTAGAGTCATTTTCACAATGTTGATTCTTCCAATCCAAGAACATGGTATATCTCTCCATCTATTTGTATCATCTTTAATTTCTTTCATCAGTGTCTTATAATTTTCTGCATACAGGTCTTTTGTCTCCTTAGGTAGGTTTATTCCTAGATATTTTATTCTTTTTGTTTCAATGGTAAATGGGAGTGTTTTCTTGATTTCACTTTCAGATTTTTCATCATTAGTATATAGGAATGCCAGAGATTTCTGCGCATTAATTTTGTATCCTGCCACTTTACCAAATTCATTGATTAGCTCTAGTAGTTTTCTGGTAGCGTCTTTAGGGTTCTCTATGTATAGGATCATGTCATCTGCAAACAGTGACAGCTTTACTTCTTCTTTTCCGATTTGGATTCCTTTTATTTCCTTTTCTTCTCTGATTGCTGTGGCTAAAACTTCCAAAACTATGTTGAATAAGAGTGGTGAGAGTGGGCAACCTCGTCTTGTTCCTGATCTTAGTGGAAATGCTTTCAGTTTTTCACCATTGAGGATGATGTTGGCTGTGGGCTTGTCATATATGGCCTTTATTATGTTGAGGAAAGTTCCCTCTATGTCTGCTTTCTGCAGGGTTTTTATCATAAATGGGTGTTGAATTTTGTCAAAAGCTTTCTCTGCATCTATTGAGATGATCATATGGTTTTTCTCCTTCAATTTGTTAATATGGTGTATCACGTTGATTGATTTGCGTATATTGAAGAATCCTTGCATTCCTGGAATAAACCCCACTTGATCATGGTGTATGATCCTTTTAATGTGCTGTTGGATTCTGTTTGCTAGTATTTTGTTGAGGATTTTTGCATCTATGTTCATCAGTGATATTGGCCTGTAGTTTTCTTTCTTTGTGACATCCTTGTCTGGTTTTGGTATCAAGGTGATGGTGGCCTCGTAGAAGGAGTTTGGGAGTGTTCCTCCCTCTGCTATATTTTGGAAGAGTTTGAGAAGGATAGGTGTTAGCTCTTCTCTAAATGTTTGATAGAATTCGCCTGTGAAGCCATCTGGTCCTGGGCTTTTCTTTGTTGGAAGATTTTTAATCACAGTTTCAATTTCAGTGCTTGTGATTGGTCTGTTCATATTTTCTATTTCTTCCTGATTCAGTCTTGGCAGGTAGTGCATTTCTAAGAATTTGTCCATTTCTTCCAGATTGTCCATTTTATTGGCATAGAGTTGCTTGTAGTAATCTCTCATGATCTTTTTATTTCTGCAGTGTCAGTTTTTACCTCTCCTTTTTCATTTCTAATTCTATTGATTTGAGTCTTCTCCCTTTTTTTCTTGATGAGTCTGGCTAGTGGTTTATCTATTTTGTTTATCTTCTCAAAGAACCAGCTTTTAGTTTTATTGATCTTTGCTATTGTTTCCTTCATTTCTTTTTCATTTATTTCTGATCTGATTTTTATGATTTCTTTCCTTCTGCTAGCTTTGGGGTTTTTTTGTTCTTCTTTCTCTAATTGCTTGAGGTGCAAGGTTAGGTTGTTTATTCGAGATGTTTCCTGCTTCTTAAGGTGGGCTTCTATTGCTATAAACTTCCCCCTTAGAACTGCTTTTGCTGCATCCCACAGGTTTTGGGTCGTTGTGTCTCCATTGTCATTTGTTTCTAGGTATTTTTTGATTTCCTCTTTGATTTCTTCAGTGATCACTTCATTATTAAGTAGTGTATTGTTTAGCCTCCATGTGTTTGTATTTTTTACAGATCTTTTCCTGTAATTGATATCTAGTCTCATGGCATTGTGGTCAGAAAAGATACTTGATACAATTTCAATTTTCTTAAATTTACCAAGGCTTGATTTGTGACCCAAGATATGATCTATCCTGGAGAATGTTCCATGAGCACTTGAGAAAAATGTGTATTCTGTTGTTTTTGGATGGAGTGTCCTATAAATATCAATTAAGTCTATCTTGTTTAATGTATCATTTAAAGCTTGTGTTTCCTTATTTATTTTCATTTTGGATGATCTGTTCATGGGTGAAAGTGGGGTGTTTAAGCCCCCTACTATGAATGTGTTACTGTCGATTTCCCCTTTTATGGCTGTCAGTATTTGCCTTATGTATTGAGGTGCTCCTATGTTGGGTGCATAAATATTTACAATTGTTATATCTTCTTCTTGGATCGATCCCTTGATCATTATGTAGTGTCCTTCTTTGTCTCTTTTAATAGTCCTTATTTTAAAGTCTATTTTGTCTGATATGAGAATTGCTACTCCAGCTTTCTTTTGGTTTCCATTTGCATGGAATATCTTTTTCCATCCCCTTACTTTCAGTCTGTATGTGTCTCTAGGTCTGAAGTGGGTCTCTTGTAGACAGCATATATAAGGGTCTTGTTTTTGTATCCATTCAGCTAATCTGTGTCTTTTGGTGGGAGCATTTAGTCCATTTACATCTAAGGTAATTATCGATATGTATGTTCCTATTCCCATTTTCTAAATTGTTTTGGGTTTGTTATTATATGTCTTTTCCTTCTCTTGTGTTTCTTGCCTAGAGAAGATCCTTTAGCATTTGTTGTAAAGCTGGTTTGGTGGTGCTGAACTCTCTCAGCTTTTGCTTGTCTGTAAAGGTTTTAATTTCTCCATCAAATCTGAATGAGATCCTTGCTGGGTAGAGTAGTCTTGGCTGCAGGTTTTTCTCCTTCATCACTTTCAGTATGTCCTGCCACTCCCTTCTGGCTTGTAGGGTTTCTGCTGAGAGATCAGCTGTTAACCTTATGGGGATTCCCTTATGTGTTATTTGTTGTTTTTCCCTTGCTGCTTTTAATATGCTTTCTTTGTATTTAATTTTTGACAGTTTGATTAATATGTGTCTTGGCGTATTTCTCCTTGTATTTATCCTGTATGGGACTCTCTGTGCTTCCTGGACTTGATTAACTATTTCCTTTCCCATATTAGGGAAGTTTTCAACTATAATCTCTTCAAATATTTTCTCAGTCCCTTTCTTTTTCTCTTCTTCTTCTGGAACACCTATAATTCGAATGTTGGTGCGTTTAATGTTGTCCCAGAGGTCTCTGAGGCTATCCTCCGTTCTTTTCATTCTTTTTTCTTTATTCTGCTCTGCAGTAGTTATTTCCACTATTTTATCTTCCAGGTCACTTATCCGTTCTTCTGCCTCAGTTATTCTGCTCTTGATCCCATCTAGAGTACTTTTAATTTCATTTATTGTGTTGTTCATCGTTGCATGTTTCATCTTTAGTTCTTCTAGGTCCTTGTTAACTGATTCTTGCATTTTGTCCATTCTATTGTCCATTCTATCTCCAAGATTTCGGATCAACCTTACTATCATTATTCTGAATTCTTTTTCAGGTAGACTGCCTATTTCCTCTTCATTTGTTAGGTCTGGTGCATTTTTATCTTGCTCCTTTATCTGCTGTGTGTTTTTCTGTCTTCTCATTTTGCTTATCTTACTGTGTTTGGGTTCTCCTTTTTGCAGACTGCAGGTTTGTAGTTCCCACTGTTTTTGATGTCTGTTTCCAGTGGCTAAAGTTGGTTCAGTGGGTTGTGTAGGCTTCCTGGTGGAGGGGACTAGTGCCTGTGTTGTGGTGGATGAGGCTGGATCTTGTCTCTCTAGTGGACAGGTTCACGTCTGGTGGTGTGTTTTGGGGTGTCTGTGGCCTTATTATGACTTTAGGCAGCCTCTCTGCTAATGGGTGGGGTTGTGCTCCTGTTTTGCTAGTTGTTTGGCATAGGTTTTCCAGCACTGTGGCTTGCTGGTCGTTGAGTGAAGCTGGGTGCTGGTGTTAAGATGGAGGTCTCTGGGAGATTTTCGCCGTTTGATATTATGTGGAGCTGGGAGGTCTCTTGTGGACCAGTGTCCTGAAGTTGGCTCTCCTACCTCAGAGGCAGAGCCCTGCCTCCTGGCTGGAGCACCAAGAGCTTTTCATCCACACGGCTCAGGATAAAAGGGAGAAAAAGTAGAGGGAATTAGTAGAAGTATGAGGAAAGAAAGAAGGAAAGGAGGGTAGGAAGGAAGGAAGAAAGAAAGAAAGAAGCAAAGAAGGAAAGAAGGCAAGAAGGAAAGAAAGGAGGGAGGGAGGGAGGAAGGAAGGAAGGAGGGAAAGAAGGAAAAAAGACAGAAAGAAGATACAGTAAAAATAAAATAAAGTATAATAAAGTTATTGAATTAAAAAATTCTTATTTAGAAAAAAAAAAGGGACGGATAGAACCTTAGGACAAATGTTGGAAGCAAAGCTATACAGACAAAATATTACACAGAAGCATACACATACACCCTCACTAAAAGAGGTAAATGGGGGAAAATCATAAATCTTGCTGTCAGAGACCACATCCTCAATTTGGGATGATTCGTTGTCTAAAGGAGGGAAGGAAGGAAGGAAAGAAAGAAAAAGAAAGAACGAAGGTAAAGTATAATAACGTTATTAAAATTAATTATTAAGAAAAAAAATTAAAAAAAAAAAAACCATGGACGGATAGAACCCTAGGACAAATGGTGGAAGCAAGACTATACAGACAAGATCTCACACAGAAGCATACACATACACATTCACAAAAAGAGGAATAGGGAAAAAAATCATAGATCTTGCTCCTAAAGTCCACTTCCTTAATTTGGGATGATTGGTTGTCTTTTCAGGTATTCCACAGATGCAGGGTATATCAAGTTGATTGTGGAGCTTTAATCCGCTGCATCTGAGGCTGCTGGGAGAGATTTCCCTTTCTCTTCTTTGTTCTCACGGCTCACAGGGCTCAGCTTTGGATTTGGCCCTGCCACTGCGTGTAGGTCGCTGGAGGGCGTCTATTTTTTGCTCAGACAGGATGGGGTTAAAAGAGCCGCTGATTCGGGGGCTCTGGCGCACTCAGGCCGGCGGGGAGGGAGGGGCACGGAGTGCGGGGCGGGCCTGCGGTGGCAAAGGCCGGCGTGACTTTGCACCAGCCTGAGGCGCGCTGTGCGTTCTCCCGGGGAAGTTGTCCCTGGATCCCGGGAACCTGGCAGTGGCGGGCTGCACAGGCTCCGCGGAAGAGGGGTGTGGAGAGTGACCTGTGCTCGCACACAGGCCCCTTGGTGGCGGCAGCAGCAGCCTTAACGTCTCCCGCCCGTCTCTGGATTCCGTGCTTTCAGCCGCGGCTCGCGCCCGTCTCTGGGGTCCGCGCTTTCAGCCGCGGCTCGCGCCTGTCTCTGGGGTCCGCGCTTTCAGCCGCGGCTCGCACCCGTCTCTGGAGTTCCTTTAAGCAGCGTTCTTAAACCCCTCTCCTCACGCCCCAGGAAACAAAGAGGGAAGGAAAAGTCTCCTGCCTCTTCGGCAGGTGCTGACTTTTCCCCGGACTCCCTCCCGGCTAGCTGTGGTGCACTAACCCCTTCAGGCTATGTTCAAGCCGCCAACCCCAGTCCTCTCCCTGCGCTCCGTCCTAAACCGAAACCCGAGCCTCAGAGCCTCAGCTCGCAGCCCCGCCCGCCCCGGCGGGTGAGCAGACAAGCCTCTCGGGCTGGTGAGTGCCGGTCGGCACCGATCCTCTGTGCGGGAATCTCCCCGCTTTGCCCTCCGCACCCGTTGCTGTGCACTCCTCCGCGGCTTCGAAGCTCCCCCCTCCGCCTCCCGCAGTCTCCGCCCGCGAAGGGGCTTCCTAGTGTGTGGAAACTTTTCCTCCTTCACAGCTCCCTCCCACTGGTGCAGGTGCCGTCCCTATTCTTTTGTCTCTGTTTTTTCTTTTTTTTCTCTTTTGCCCTACCCAGGTACGTGTGGGGGGGTTTCTTGCCTTTTGGGAGGTCTGAGGTCTTCTGCCAGCCTTCAGTAGGTGTTCTGTAGGAGTTGTTCCACGTGTAGATGTATTTCTGGTGTATCTGTGGGGAGGAAGGTGATCTCCGCGTCTTACTCTTCCGCCATCTTCCGCCTTCCTGCATCTGGTCTTAATTGCGGCACACAGGATCTTTTGTTGCGGCACACGGGCTTCTCTCTAGTTGTGGTGCGCAGGCTCCAAAGCACATGGGCTCAGCAGTTGCGGCACAAGAGGCCTTTAGTTGTGGCACATGGGCTCAGTAGCTACAGCATGCAGGCTTAGTTGCCCCGTGGCATGTGGGATCTTAGTTCCCTGACCAGGGATCAAACCTGCGGCCCCTGCATTAGAAGAAGGACTCTCAACCACTGGACCACCAGGGAAGTCCCAAGTCAAAGAAAGTCAAAGATTGCTAGGAGAAAGGCATGGCATGGCTTCCCCTCAGATCCTCCAGAAGGGACCAAAACTGCTGACACTTTGATTTAGCACTTTCAGCCTCCAGAATTTATTCTCTGTAGAGAATAAATTTCTGTTGTCTTAAGCCACCAAGTTTGTAGTAATTTGTTACAGCAGCCCTAGGAAACTAATACATTCAGTGAATTCACAAAGATGCAATACTGAGCCTAGAGACCATCCATAAACCAAGCTGACAAACACTTAAGACAAATGGATTTATACAGATTTTTCCAGGCTGGAGGCTGCCCTGATCTTAACAAGTCTGATAAACCAAATCTGCCTTGAAAATGTACTTTGAAATTGTGCACTTCTATCTCTACAACTTGCTTCCTGGCTCATTCATTGACCTCTTTTACATGGACCCTGAAAAAAATCTTCTAACTGGTACTCCTGCTTCCAAACATGGCTCCTACCAGTCCACTCTTCACATGGCAAGAATGGATGGATTGTCTTGAACCCTCAATGGATCATTTTATTCTAAGTACAGTGAGAAGTCATGGCCTCACGCTTTCAATAGCTTCCCATGGAAATCAGAGTAAAATACCCTCTTCCAACCATGACCTCCAAGGCTCTTCATGACCTGGTGTGTGTCTTCTCTCCAAACCTATCTGCAGAAGATGCTTTGCTTACTGTGCTTCAACTTTCCCACAGATCATACAACCAAAGGACGGAAGAAATCATATGTCTTGTTCATCTTTGCATTTTCAGTGCCTAATGAAGTCCCTGACATTTAGTCGATACTCAAAAGATATTTGCTGAGTTGGTAATTGAATAAATAGATGGCTTAAGGAAGGTCTCCACTCCTTTGTGAGTCTCCTTTTGATATGGCCCAGGAGTCTTTTTGATAGGAGTGCATTTGTTTTAGCGGATACTTTTGCTAGGATACTTGTTGTATCTATATATAGTCACTGTAGTAGTTCTTGCACTTGAAGAGCCAAACTAGGAATGGAGCCAATTGGAATGGTAAAAAGGATATTGCTCATGAGGATTGGGGCTTCCCTGGTGGCGCAGTGGTTGAGAGTCCGCCTGCCGATGCAGCAGACACGGGTTTGTGCCCCGGTCCGGGAGGATCCCACATGCCGTGGAGCGGCTGGGCCCGTGAGCCATGGCTGCTAAGCCTGCGAGTCTGTAGCCTGTGCTCCGCAACGGGAGAGGCCACAGCAGTGAGAGGCCCGCGTACCACCAAAAAAAAAAAAAAAAAATGAGGATTGATAAATCTTCCCATTTCTCCAAAAGCTGTCTCTTCATTTTCATTTTTCAGCCGTCTTTTCCATGGCCTATGAATCGGTTCTTTTCTGTTTGTCAGGCCTCCCTATCCTCCCCCCAACCCCAACTCTAACTGTTTTGTTTACTCATTGCCCCTGAGGCTGATCATCATGACAGATTTCCCTGGTTTCCTGGTCAGCTAGCCTCTGTTCTCTTTGGCCTGTGAGAGGTACTGGCCTGGCAGAAGACTGGAAAGGCTGGAAGAGAGAGGTCAGGGTATTTCTTCCCTGCTCCATCAGTGCTCTAGGCATAGTCTCTGGTAATGGCTGCATCCCTCTAGGACTATAGCTCCTGTCAGGATACTCTTTCTGCATGGTTCCAGCACTCACTGAGCTCTGGAGACATTATTTCTTCTCCTTGCCCTTTGGAACGAATTCTAGGTAGTAATAGCTTTCTGCTAGTGCTGGTTTCTGGGTGCCTCACCATCCTTTGGAGAGTCCCTTAACTCTGTCCAAACCTTTATAAACAGTTTCTTCATTAAAACCTCTTGTGCCACCTGTGTTGGACTCCTTTTTCTGTTGGAAATGGACTTTTAACACTCTATTAACTATTAGGACAGGGGAGTAAGGGTCTGTGGTTAGACAATATGTATTTTTGTTGGCTCATGACTGGTTTGCACCTATCATCTTTTCCTGATTGATTAAAGTTCATTTTCACCTTCAGGCTAAGGTAAGAGGAAATACTCTTTGCCAGCCACACAGGCCAATATGAAGTTGAATTAATTGAATAACCATAGCTTCCATGTCCTAGATAAAGTCCAGAATCCATTTCACAAATTGCCTTCATGTACTATGGCAGAAACTCTTAAAGTTCACCCAATATCCATGAGTTTTACTTAGATTGGGGCCTTATGATTGGATTCTGGCCCACAGGAGATGGGTGTGACTGATGCAGGCCAATTTCAGGGGTAGCCTTTTAAGAGACCTCCAACTGTCCTCCCACTTATTCCTCCTTGGCCACAGTGACCTTGGAGGCCAATGTACAGATGGTCCAGTTACAAGATGGAGGAGGGCTGCTCAACATGCTTCAGAATTTGACTGACTGGCAAATACACCTTTATTGTGTTAGTCACTGAGATTTTGGGTTACATTTGTTACCTCAGACCCGCCTAGCCTATTTTGACTCATAAGTATATAAAGTAGATTTATTCATCCCTAGTATCTTAAGCTTTTCGGGGGCCCAAATCAGCAATAGAAAACACCTGATGTATTACTGCCTCTCCCTGACACCAGGGTCACAGTAGATATTGCTGGTCAACAAGAGCACTCTTCCAAGGTGGGCCCAGGGTGTCTTCTGGATCATTCTCCATACAGAGTTCCAAACAGACACTGCCAACCAATAGGCAAAACCTATTCTAGGTTCTGTTCTATGTGGTGAGCTTTATTTTGTGCTCTATCCGACAACTTACTGGTTTATAATTTTGAAATCTTTTGTTATTTATTTTCATTATGGGAAATAAGTACTATTTTCATAGTCCATTTTCAGTTTGATTTGTTTGTAAAATTTTGTGTGCTACCTTATTAATATTCATTAAGCCCTCACCCTAGAATCAAATAGCAAACCTTAAAGAAATTCCCGAGGGGAGACCTTCAAGATGATGGAGGAGTAAGATGTGGAGATCACCTTCCTCCCCATAAATACATCAAAAATACATCTACATGTGGAACAACTCCTACAGAACACCTACTGAATGCTGGCAGAAGACCTCAGACTTCCCAAAAGGCAAGAAAATCCCCATGCACCTGGGTAGGGCAAAAGAAAAAAGAAAAAACAGAGACAAAAGAATAGGGACAGGACCTGCACCTCTGGGAGGGAGCTGTGAAGGAGGAAACGTTTCCACACACTAGGAAGCCCCTTCACTGGTGGAGGTGGGGGGTGGGCTGGGGGGAAGCTTCAGAGCCATGGAGGAGAGTGAAGCAACAGAGGTGCGGAAGGCAAAGCAGAGGGATTCCTGCACAGAGGATCAGTGCCGACCAGCACTCATCAACCTGAGAGGCTTTTCTGCTCACCCACTGGAGCAGGTGGGGGCTGGGAGCTGAGGCCTGGGCTTCGGAGTTTAGGCCCCAGGGAGAGGACTGGGGTTGGCTGCATGAACACAGCCTGAAGGGGGATAGTGCACCACAGCTAGCCGGGAAGGAGTCCAGGAAAAAGGCTGGAACTGCCAGAGAGGCAAGAGACCTTTGTTTTGGGGAGTGCAAGGAGAGGGGATTCCTTCCCAGTGTGCCCACAGAAGGCAGAGCACCACCTAAATGAGCTCCAGAGATGGGTGTGAGCTGCGGCTATCAGCTCAGACCCCAGAGATGGGCATGAACCACTAATGCTGCTGCCGCTGCCACCAAGAATCCTGTGTGCAAGCACAGGTCACTATCCACACACCCCCCACCCAGGAGCCTGTGCAGCACGCCACTGCCAGTGTCCCATTATCCAGGGACAACACAAGGCATGTCTCAGGCTGTTACAATATCAAGCCAGCCTCTGCCACCTCAGGCTCACCCTGCATTCCAATTATGACTACCGTACCCCACCCTCTCCCTGGCCTGAGTGAGCAAGAGAGTCCTAATCAGCTGCTTTTCTAACCCCCTCCTGTCTGGGTGGATAACAGACTCCTGAGTGTGACCTACACAAAGGCAGGGCCAAAACCAAAGGTGAACCTCAGGAGCTGTGCAAACAAAGAAGAGAAAGGGAAATTTCTCCATGCATCCTCAAGAGAAGCAGATTAAATCCCCACAATCAACTTGATAAACCCTGCATCTGAAGAATACCTGAATAGACAATGAATGTTCCCAAAATTGAGGTGGTGGACTTTGGGAGCAACTGTAGACTTGGGGTTTGCTTTCTGCATCTAATTTGTTTCTGGTTTTATGTTTATCTCAGTTTAGTATTTAGTGCTATTATCATTAGTGGATTTGTTTGTTGGCTGTTTTGCTCTCTCTCTTTTTTTCAATATATGTATGTATATATATAATATATAGTTTTTCTCCTTTTTCTCTTTTTGTGAGTGTGTATGTGTATGCTTCTTCATGTGATTTTGTCTGTATAGGTTTGCTCTTACCATTTCTCCTGGGTTCTCCCTGTTCATTTTTTTGTTTTTCTTCTTCCTTTTCTTCTGAGCCATTTGGCTGGCAATGTCTTGGTGCTCCAGCCAGGTGCTGGGCCTAAACCACTGAGGTGGGAGGGCTGAATCCAAGACATTGGACTACAAGAAACCCCCTGGCCCCACATAGTATCAATCGGCAAGAGCTTTCACAGAGATCTTCACCTCAACACTAAGACCCAGCTCCATCCAAAGGCCAACAAGCTCCAGTGCTGGATGCCCCATGCCAAACAACTAGCAAGACAGGAATACAACCCCACCCATTAGCAGAGAGGCTGCCTAAAGTCATACTAAGTTCACAGACACTCTAAAACACACCACCAGATGGTCCCCATCCACCAGAAGGACAAGATACAGCCCCACCCATCAGAACACAGGCACCAGTCTCCTCCACCAGGAAGCCTACACAACCCACTGAACCAACCTCACCCACTGGGGGCAGACACCAAAAATAACGGGAACTACAAACCTGCAGCCTGCAAAAAGGGGACCACAAACACAGTAAGTTAAACAAAATGAGAAAACAGAGAAATGTGTAGCAGATGAAGGAGCAAGGTAAAAACCCACCAGACCAAACAAATGAAGAGGAAATAGGCAGTCTACCTGAAAAAGAATTCAGAATAATGATAGTAAGGATGGTGCAAAATCTTGGAAGTAGAATGGAGAAAATACAAGAAATGTTTAATAAGGATGAGAAAGAACTAAAGAGCAAACAAACAATGATGAACAGCACAATAAATGAAATTAAAAATTCTGTAGATGGAATCAATATCAGAATAACTGAGGCAGAAGAACGGATAAGTAACCTGGAAGATAAAATAGTGGAAATAGCTGCCACAGAGCAGAATAAAGAAAAAAGAAAGAAAAGAATTGAAGACAGTCTCAGAGATGTTGAGACAACATGAAACGCATCAACATTCAAATTATAGGGTTCCCAGGAGAAGAAGAGAAAAAGAAACAGACTGAGAAAATATTTGAAGAGATTATAGTAAAAAACTTCCCTAACATGGGAAAGGAAGTAGTCAATCAAGTCCAGGAAGAACAGATGTCCCATACATGATAAATCCAAGGAGAAACATGACAAAACACATATTAATCAAACTATCAAAAATTAAATATAAAGAAAAAATACTAAAAGCAGTGAGGGGAAAGCACCAAATAACACACAAGGGAAACCCCATAAGGTTAACAGCTGATCTTTCAACCGAAACATTGCAAGCCAGAAGGGAGTGGAAGGACATATTTAAAGTGATGAAAGAAAAACCTACAACCAAGATTACTCTACCCAGCAAGGATCTCATTCAGATTTGACAGGGAAATTAAAAGCTTTACAGACAGGCAAAAGCTAAGAGAATTCAGCACCATTAAACCATCTTTACAACAAATGCTAAAGGAACTTCTCTAGGCAGGAAACACAAGAGAAGGAAAAGACCTACAAAAACAAACCGAAAACAATTGACAAAAAGGTAATAGGAGCATACATATCAATAATCAATAACTGCCTAGAACCTCTCTAGGCAGGAAACACAAGAGAAGGAAAACACCTACAAAAACAAACCCAAAACAATTGAGAAAATGGTAATAGGAACATACATATCAATAACTACCTTAAATGTAAATAGATTAAATGCTGCAGGCAAAAGACACAGACTGGCTGAAGGGATACAAAAACAAGACCCATATATATGCTGTCTACAAGAGACCCACTTCAGACCTAAGGACAAAATAGACTTGGAAGTAAAGACTGTTACAAGAGACAAAGAAGGACACTACATAATTATCAAATGATCAGTAGAAGAAGAAGATATAACAATTGTAAATATTCATGCACCCAACACAGGAGCACCTCAATACATAAGGCAAATGCTAACAGCCATAAAGGGAAAATGAACAGTCACACAATAATAGTAGGAGACTTTAACACCCCACTTACACCAATGGACAGATCACCCAAAATGAAAAAAAAAAAAAAAAAAAAAAAAAACCCCCCAACATTTAAAAAAAAAAACATTAAACCAAAAAAAATTAATTGATATTTATAGGACATCCTATCCAAAAAAAAAAATACACTTTCTTCTTAAGTGCTCATGGAAGTGCTCCAGGATAGTTCATATCTTGGGTCACAAATCAAGCCTTGGTAAATTTAAGAAACTTGAAATCATATCAAGAATCTTTTCTGACCACAACGTTATGAGACTAGATATCAACTACAGGGAAAAAAACTCTAAAAAATACAAACACATGGAAGCTGAACAATACGTTACTAAATAACCAAGAGATCACTGAAGAAATCAAAGAGGAAATCAAAAAATATCTAAAACAAATGACAATGAAAACACAATGACCCTATTCCTATGGGATGCAGCAAAAACAGTTCTAAGAGGGAAGTTTATAGCAGTAAAATCCTACCTCAAGAAATAAAATAAACTCAAATAAACAATCTAACCTTACACCTAAGCAATTACAGAAAGGAGAAGAAGAACAAAAAAAAAAACCAAAGTTAGCAGAAGCAAGGAAATCATAAAGATCAGATCAGAAATAAATGTAAAAGAAAGAAGGAAACAATAGCAAAGATCAATAAAACTAAAAGCTGGTTCTTTGAGATGATAAAAAAAAACACTGATAAACCATTAACAAGACTCATCAAGAAAAAAAGGGAGAGGACTCAAATCAACAGAATTAGAAATGAAAAAGAAGTAACAACTGACACTGCAGAAATACAAAAGATCATGAGAGATTACTACAAGCAACTCTATGCCAATAAAATGGACAACTTAGAAGAAATGGCCAGATTCTTAGAAATGCAAAACCTGCCAAGACTGAATCAGGAAGAAGTAGAAAATATGAACAGACCAATCACAAGCACTGAAATTGAAACTGTGATTAAAAATCTTCCAACAAACAAAAGCCCAGGACCAGATGGTTTCACAGGTGAATTCTATCGAACATTTAGAGAAGAGCTAACACCTACCCTTCTCAAACTCTTCCAAAATATAGCAGAGGGAGGAACACTCCCAAACTCATTCTACAAGGCCAACATCACCTTGATACCAAAACCAGACAAGGATGTCACAAAGAAAGAAAACTACAGGCCAATATCACTGATGAACATAGATGCAAAAATCCTCAACAAAATACTAGCAAACAGAATCCAACAGCACATTAAAAGGATCATACACCATGATCAAGTGGGGTTTGTTCAGGAATGCAAGGATTCTTCAATATACGCAAATCTATCAATGTGATAAACCATATTAACAAATTGAAGGAGAAAAACCATATGATCAGCAATAGATGCAGAGAAAGCTTTTGACAAAATTCAACATCCATTTATGATTAAAACCCTGCAGAAAGTAGGCATAGAGGGAACTTTCCTCAACATAATAAAGGCCATATATGACAAACCAACAGCCAACATCATCCTCAATGGTGAAAAACTGAAAGCATTTCCACTAAGATCAGGAACAAGACAAGGTTGCCCACTCTCACCACTCTTATTCAATATAGTTTTGGAAGTTTTAGCCACAGCAATCAGAGAAGAAAAGGAAATAAAAGGAATCCAAATCGGAAAAGAAGAAGTAAAGCTGTTACTGTTTGCAGATGACATGATACTATACATAGAGAATCCTAAAGATGCTACCAGAAAACTACTAGAGCTAATGAATGATCTTGGTAAAGTGGCAGGATACAACATTAATGCGCAGAAATCTCTGGCATTCCTATACACTAATGATGAAAAATCTGAAAGTGAAATCAAGAAAACACTCCCATTTACCACTGCAACAAAAAGAATAAAATATCTAGGAATAAACGTAACTAAGGAGACAAAAGACCTGTATGCAGAAAATTATAAGACACTGATGAAAGAAATTAAAGATGATCCAAATAGATGGAGAGATATACCATGTCCTTGGATTGGAAGAATCAACATTGTGAAAATGACTCTACTACCCAAAGCAATCTATAGATTCAATGCAATCCCTATCAAACTACCACTGGCATTTTTCACAGAACTAGAACAAAAAATTTTGCAATTTGTATGGAAACACAAAAGACCCTGAATAGCCAAAGCAATCTTGAGAACGAAAAATGGAGCTGGAGGAATCACGCTCCAAGTCTTCAGACTATACTACAAAGCTACAGTAATCAAGACAGTATGGTACTGGCACAAAAACAGAAAGATAGATGAATGGAACAGGATAGAAAGCTCAGAGATAAACCCACACACATATGGTCACCTTATCTTTGATAAAAGAGGCAGGAATGTACAGTGGAGAAAGGACAGCCTCTTCAATAAGTGGTGCTGGAAAACTGGACAGGTACATGTAAAAGTAAGAGATTAGATCACTCCCTAACACCATACACAAAAATAAGCTCAAAATGGATTAAAGACCTAAATGTAAGACCAGAAACTCTCAAACTCTTAGAGGAAAACATAGGCAGAACACTCTATGACATAATCACAGCAAGATCCTTTTTGACCCACCTCCTAGAGAAATGGAAATAAAAACAAAAATAAACAAATGGGACCTAATGAAACTTCAAAGCTTTTGCACAGCAAAGGAAACCATAAACAAGACCAAAAGACAACCCTCAGAATGGGAGAAAATATTTGCAAATGAAGCAACTGACAAAGGATTAATTTCCAAAATTTACAAGCAGCTCATGCAACTCAATAACAAAAACACAAAAAACCCAATCCGAAAATGGGCAGAAGACCTAAATAGACATTTCTCTAAAGAAGATATACAGACTGCCAACAAACACATGAAAGAATGCTCAACATCATTAATCATTAGAGAAATGCAAATCAAAACTAAAATGAGGTATCACTTCACACCAGTCAGAATGGCCATTATCAAAAAATCTAGAAACAATAAATGCTGGAGAGGGTGTGGAGACAAGGGAACACTCTTGCACTGCTGGTGGGAATGTGAATTGGTACAGCCACTATGGAGAATAGTATGGAGGTTCCTTAAAAATCTACAAATAGAACTACCATATGACCCAGCAATCCCAGTACTGGGCATATACCCTGAGAAAACCATAATTCAAAAAGAGTCATGTACCAAAATGTTCATTGCAGCTCTATTTACAATAGCCCAGAGATGGAGACAACCTAAGTGCCCATCATCGGATGAATGGATAAAGAAGATGTGGCACATATATACAATGGAATATTACTCAGCCATAAAAAGAAACGAAATGGAGCTATTTGTAATGAGGTGGATAGACCTAGAGTCTGTCATACAGAGTGAAATAAGTCAGAAAGAAAAAGACAAATACCGTATGCTAACACATATATATGGAATTTAAGAAAAAAAATGTCATGAAGAACTTAGGGGTAAAGCAGGAATAAAGACGCAGACCTCCTAGAGAACGGACTTGAGGTTATGGGGAGGGGGAAGGGTGAGCTGTGACAGAGCGAGAGAGAGTCATGGGCATATACACACTAACAAACGTAGTAAGGTAGATAGCTAGTGGGAAGCAGCCGCATGGCACAGGGATATTGGCTCGGTGCTTTGTGACAGCCTGGAGGGGTGGGATAGGGAGGGTGGGAGGGAGGGAGACGCAAGAGGGAAGACATATGGGAACATATGTTTATGTATGACTGATTCACTTTGTTATAAAGCAGAAACTAACACACCATTGTAAAGCAATTATACCCCAATAAAGATGTTAAAAAAAAAAAAAAGTCATGTACCAAAATGTTCATTGCAGCTCTATTTACAATAGCCCAGTAATGGAAACAACCTAAGTGCCCATCATCGGATGAATGGATAAAGAAGATGTTGCCCATATATACAATGGAATATTACTCAGCCATAAAAACAAATGAAATTGAGCTATTTGTAATGAGGTGGATAGACCTAGAGTCTGTCATACAGAGCGAAGCAAGTCAGAAAGAGAAAGACAAATACCGTATGCTAACACATATATATGGAATTTAAGGGAAAAGAATGTCATGAAGAACCTAGGGGTAAGACAGGAATAAAGACACAGACCTACTGGAGAACAGACTTGAGGATATGGGGAGGGGGAAGGGTGTGCTGTGACAAAGCGAGAGAGAGGCATGGACATATATACACTACCAAACGTAAGGTAGATAACTAGTGGGAAGCAGCCGCATAGCAGAGGTATATCAGCTCAGTGCTTTGTGACCCCGTGGAGGGGTGAGATAGGGAGGGCGGGAGGGAGGGAGAAGCAAGAGGGAAGAGATATGGGAACATATGTATATGTATAACTGATTCACTTTGTTATAAAGCAGAAACTAACACACCATTGTAAAGCAATTATACCCCAATAAAGTTGTTAAAAAAAAAAGCAAAAAAAAAAAAACTTTGCAACATTGGGGTGAGTTAAATAACCAGAAATCTAGCCCCAAATTAAGCTCTCAATGACATGAAACACATTTTTTGCTCCTTTTAAATAAAAATCCTATATGCGGTACAAAAAAAAAAAAAGAAATGAAAAAGGAGAAGTAACAACTGACACTGTAGAAATACAAAGGATCATGAGAGATTACTATAAGCAACTCTATGCCAATGAAATGGACAACCTGGAAGAAATGGACAAATTCTTAGAAAAGTACAACCTTCCAAGACTGAACCAGGAAGAAAGAGAAAATATGAACAGACCAATAAAAAGCACTGAAATTGAAACTGAGATTAAAAATCTTCTGACAAACGAAAGCCCAGGACCAGATGGCTTCACAGGTGAATTCTATCAAACATTTAGAGAAGAGCTAACACCTATTCTTCTCAATCTCTTCCAAAATAGAGCAGAGGGAGGAGCACTCCCAAACTCATTCTATGAGGCCACCATCACCCTGATACCAAAACCAGAAAAAGATGTCACAAAAAGAGAAAGCTAAAGCCAATATCACTGATGAAAATAGATGCAAAAATCCTCAACAAAATACTAGCAAACAGAATCCAACAGCATTTTAAAGAGATCGTACACCATGATCAAGTGGGGTTTATCCCAGGAATGCAAGGGTTCTTCAATATGTGCAAATCAATCAATGGGATACACCATATTAACAAACTGAAGGATAAAAACCATATGATAATCTCAATAGCTGCAGAAAAAGCTTCCAAAAAAATTCAACACCGATTTATAATAAAAACTCTCTAGAAAGTGGGCATAGAGGAAACCTACCTCAACATAATAAAGGCCATATATGAGAAACCCACAGCCAACGTCGTCCTCAATGGTGAAAAACTGAAACCATTTCCTGTAAGATCAGGATCAAGACAAGATTTCCCAGCTCTCACCAGTATTATTCAACATAGTTTTGGAAGTTTTAGCCACAGCAATCAGAGAAAAAAAAGAAATAAAAGGTATCCAAATCGGAAAAGAAGTAGAATTGTCACTGTTTGCAGATGACATGATATTATACATAGTGAATCCTAAAGATGCTACCAGAAAACTACTAGAGCTAATGAATGAATTTGGTAAAGTAGCAGGATACAAAATTAATGTATAGAAATCTCTTGCATTCCTATACACTAATGATGAAAAATCTAAGAGAGAAATTAAGGAAACAATCCCATTTACCATTGCAACAAAAGAATAAAATACCTAGGAATAGGGTTTGAACAACAGCCCTGTGTGCAGAGGGTGATGAGGCTGGCGCCAAGGGCTGGTGATGTGCCACAGGAGGCAATGCGGGAGTGCAGCATGGAGGGGCTGGCCTAGCTGGGGCCCGTGGCTGTGTGTCGTCTGGCTGTGACACAGGTCCTGTGCATGCTGCGGGGCTGCAACCACCGGGCAGTGAGTGCCCGAGGGGCTGGGAGGCGAGCTGTGTCCCCAGGCAGGTGTGGGCTTCATGTCCACAGCCAGCGTCCCTGAGGCCATGCTCAGGCCATGATCACTCAGTGAAGCTGCGCTGCAACACCGCGGCCAACTTCTTCCCACGTTGTGAGGACCTGTGCGCACTGCAGGACTCAGTGCCTCTGCCCGCCTTGCGTGCTTCCCTGTGGGAGGGCCTGCTGGACTTCAAGCTGACTGCCTCCACTGGGTGGACTGGGTACTGCTCCTGAGCACCCTCTGCCCCTGATCTGTATCCAGAGCTTCTTCCAGCCATGGCTGGGTGAGACAGTAGCAGTGGATAACTTCTCCATTGGTGAAGGAACCATCCAAAGCTGCTAGACAGAAAAAGAGAAGTATAATTTTGGGAAGTGGTCGAAAAGGAAAAGCTACTATTAGAATTGATGTCCAGTGGAGCCCCAGAATAGAAGCAAGATGAATATTCCATTCCACATTGGCAACACCAAAGGAGGTGATGCTTTAGAAAAAAGATTTCTCAACAAAGCTCTTGAACTCAATATGATCTCTCTGAAAGGGCATAGTTCCAGAAATGACGTCTGCTGAAGGGAGAACATGTTCTAGCAATGAAATCTTCAAAAGACTCCTGCCGCTGCTCTTTGACTGGGACCCCCAGGTTGTCTTTGGAAGTTTCTAAGGCCTCCTGAGTAGACACTGGGACATGGAAGGAGTCGAGAGGCAAAGGAATCCTAGCATCACCTGTAGTTTTCTGAAACTGGAGGGAAAAAAAAAGACAAGACAAAATTCAGTGATGAACAAAGCCAACCATTAAAAAGTGGACTACTAACAGTAGAATTCATCTGGGGACGACCTAGTAAATGAAAATCTGACTGATCTATACCAGCCATTGTGTCCAGCTGCCCAAGCCTGGACGAGAGGAGGAAAGGAGAAAAGACAAAAGTTATTATAATCACATAAGAGCAGTTTAGATTTCCCCAGACATACAATCACTAAATACTTCTAAAATATTAAAAACCAACATCCTACTCCAGACTACAAGCCTCTCTCTCCCCCAAATTCTCAGCCCTTTCCAGATTCATCCTCTAGGACACATCCCATCTCCTTACCTATTACCACTCCATTTTAAACACTGTCTCACTAGCAGCTTCAAAATCTACCATGCACCTCGTCCACTACCTCTCACACCTCTATTCCCACACTTCTTTCCCAACTTTCCTCCAGTTTCCAAGAATGTGTTTGTTCCTTTCTTCCCAACATCAACACCAATTTATTCACTGACAAAACACCACTCCATCAACTATCAAACTCCACTTCCCTCTTCCAGCAAAATTGCTCCCGGTTGAGAACCACGGACCTATATCTCCCCTGCAGATTAATAATAATTTTTATGTCTAAGGCAAAAATAACTTTAATTCAAACTTATCAAACAAGCAAAATAAGCAAAAGATAGGAAAATTCTTATGCATTCCCGAATATTTTCAATGAAAACTGCCTTCAATTTAGTCTTTATAAAAAACTATACCTACTAATTAAAAAAAAAAAAAAACCCTAGGAATAAACCTACCTAAGGAGACAAAAGACCTGTATAAGACAAGGATGAAAGAAATTAAAGATGATACAAACAGATGGAGAGATATACTATGTTCTTGGATTGGAAGAATCAACATTGTGAAAATGACTATACTACCCTAAGCAATCTACAGATTCAATGCATTCCCTAACAAGCTACCAATGGCATTTTTCACAGAACTAGAACAAAAAATTTTACAATTTGTATGGAAACACAAAAGACCCTGAATAGCCAAAACAATCTTGAGAAAGAAAAATGGAGCTGGAGGAATCAGGCTCCCTGAGTTCAGGCTACACTACAGAGCTACAGTAATCAAGACAATATGGTACTCGCAGAAAAACAGAAGTATAGATCAGTGGAACAGAATAGAAAGAACAGAGGTAAATCCACACACATATGATCACCTTATCTTTGACAAAGGAGGCAATAATATACAATGGAGAAAAGGTAGCCACTTCAATAAGTGGTGCTGGGAAAACTGGACAGTTACATATAAAAGAATGAAATTAGAACACTCCCAACACCATACACAAAAATAAACTCAAAATGGATTAAAGGCCTAAATGTAAGGCCAGACACTATCAAACTCTTAGAGGAAAACCCTATGACATAAATCACAACAAGATCCTTTTTGACTTACCTCCTAGTGAAATGGAAATAAAAACAAAAATAAACAAATGGGACCTAATGAAACTTAAAAGCTTTTGCACAGCAAAGGAAACCATAAACAAGATGAAAAGGCAGCCCTCAGCATGGGAGAATATATTTTCAAACAAAGCAATGGATTAATCTCCAAAATATACAAGCAGCTTATGCAGCTGCATATCAAAAAAAAAAAAAACCCAACCCAATCCAAAAATGGGTGGAAGACCTAAATAGACATTTCTCCAAAGAAGATATACAGACTGCCAACAAACACATGAAAGATGCTCAACATCACTAATCATTAGAGAAATGCAAATCAAAACTATGATGAGGCATCACCTCACACCTGTCAGAATGGCCTTCATGAAAAAAATCTACAAACAACAAATGCTGGAGAGGGTGTGGAGAAAAGGGAGCCCTCTTGCACTGTTGGTGGGAATGTAAATTGATATAGCCACTATGGAGAACAGTATGGAGATTCCTTAAAAAACTAAAAATAGGACTACCATATGATCCAGCAATCCCACTACTGGGTATATACCCTGAAAAAACCATAATTCAAAAAGAGTCATGTACCACAATGTTCATTGCAGCACTATTTACAATAGCCAGGACATGGAAGCAACCTAAGTGTCCACTAACAAATTAATGGTTAAAGAAGATGTGGCACACATATACAGTGGTATATTACTCGGCCATAAAAATAAATGAAATTGAGTTTTTTGTAGTGAGGTGGATGGACCTAGAGTCTGTCATACAGAGTGAAGTAAGTCAGAAAGAGAAAAACAAATACCGTATGCTAACATGTATATATGGAATAAAAAAAA
>NW_020838273.1:0-22600 GCF_003676395.1 Aethalodelphis obliquidens | reverse complement strand
AAAAAAAAAAAAAAAAAAATACTGTGGAATCAGACCCTGCATTCTAAGTGACCTAGATTATTTTGCTTAGGTTACTGTTCTTGAGGTTTACATTGAATTCTAATATCCACATGTATATATATGTAAGAGAGGAACAGGAGAGAGAAAAGATAAACTCTGCACACCATACAATTTATTGTTAGTTTAAGCCAGATTTCATTTTATGTTAAAGACAATGTAGGGTTCAAATTAAATGTTAATAATACCAGTTCATAAAGTTCTGAATTAATAGACCAAATAAATCTGAGTATCAAATACATGAGCTTTTCCAATAATAGACAATGGCATGAGCCATGTACCTTTTTCCCAAGGTATCAGTTATCTGGCTTTAATTGTGAATCCCATCAGTAAACAAATATGGCCCGGTTGTGGGGGGTGTCCTCATTCTCAAAATATGTGTATCCATCTATTGTTGTTTGCTTGCTCTCATATTACTAAGATTATCTCTAGCCTGCAGTTTCTGTCAAGAAATATTTTTAAAGAACTCGGTCTCTTTTGTGAGGGGTGCTTTAGTTAAAACTGAGTAGTAACATAATCTGTAAAATCTAGTCACTGAACACTCCTAAATTCTGATACATCACAGTGTTCTATAAGCAAACAAGAGAGAATGGGTGCCACTGTCACCACTCATGGAGTGACTTCCTCTTTATTTCAGGATACAACACATTCTGTTTGTGACAGGACCATCTGAAACAAGGACAGAGTAAAGTAACTAGTGTCAGTGCATAAGATTTGTGTAACCAACACAGCAAGTAAGATACAAATACTAATTAAACACAGTTTCCTTTTGTTAAATGAGTATAAGCATAAATTCTAATGTTGTCTTCCCATACCCCAGCACCACAGTAGATGCTCTGGTACCCAAATTTGGAGCCCATTAGAAATTCTAGAGCCTCCTACAGGGGGATTGCTGACTCCTGGAAGGAATCATAAAATACATAGTGAGCACTCATCTACCTTCCTCTCCATGATCAAAAGCTTCCATATAGCACTATACTGCAGAGAGGCCTTGTTACTTCTTTAAACTATATAATTTTCAGAAAAAGTTACCTTTTTAAAGATTAAAAGATTCAGTTACTCAAGGGGATGGGAATCTGTGTATACAAGAGGAAGTAATGTTGAACATTTGTGTTTTGTGTTTCTTTTGGTGTCCTGTATTATTAGGTCAGGATTTATCTTGAAGCACGTTCCCCCAACCTCACAAAAGATTGATGAAAAAAATCAAAATACTATGTAAAGACAAGTATTTTGAGCCACTCCCCTGCCAAGTTAGTTAATCAATGAACTATAAGCTGACCCATTTGCAGAAAAAAAATTCTTAAGAACAGTTTTGAGCTCAGTGGAAGCATACTTTTTCATATTATTTAGTAAAATGTACCCAGTGGCATGGTCCCTGAAGATTCATTGTTGGATTTTCCCAAATTATCTAATTTTTCTGAGTATGTTCATTCTCCTGGGAAGCTGTATTAACTTTTATGTTCAGAAAACATTTAAGAAACTTCAGATGACTGTCACTTGTAAGTACCAGGAAATAGAAAACATTACATTTTTAATGTTTCTATGTTATATATACTTAGAAATGAAGATGATTTTTGTCTCCTTCACAAAAGCAAAACTCCCAAATGCTAATTTTTCAAGCTGAAATGCAAGTAAATATATGATTTAAAAATATGAAGTATTAATGCTTAGTAAGTAAATATATTATGGTCATAATTTTAATTGATGCAGTGGTTATCATCGTAATCAAGTATGGTTTTATATTAATAGGAAACTTAAAATATAAAGTTTGAATAGAAACAAATTGTGTGTGTGTGTGTGTGTGTGTGTGTGTGTGTGTGTGTGTGTGTACACATTCATGGGCACAAGTTATTTGATAAGAAGCCATAGAATGGGAAGATGGGTATGAGTATAAATATATGTCTGGGTATTATACAGATAAAAAATAATTTAAAACTGTCTCAACTGAAGAAAGACCCCATACCATGTAGTTGCATTACCAGTATAAACTAAAAGGAAATATCAGTACTGTAAAGTCATTATTTTCTCTAATAATTGAGGAAAGTAAGACACAAGGATGTTAAATAACGTCAAATTGATAATATAAGAAAATGAGTATTTTTTGCCCTGAATTTAATTATACCAGATATTTAGTTTAATACTATATTTCCTCATGGAATATTTCATTTTCTAAGTGGAAATAAATTTGGCCACTAATTTTAGTTTTGTTTCTTTCCACATATATGAAGAAAAATGAATATCCTGATGTTCCTTGGCCATTAAGATTTCGTATTCTGCATGAAATTGCACTAGGTGTAAATGACCTGCACAATATGAATCCTCCTCTACTTCATCATGACCTGAAGACTCAGAATATCTTATTGGATAATGAATTTCACGTTAAGGTAGTTACTTTTTTTTAAAAAAAAAGCTTATCTGCATCCTTGTGTTTAATAGTTTTAAAGACTTTTTAGTTATTTCTTCTATCTTACCAATTTAATATCTCTGCCTTTTCCATAGCCCCTAATTCACTGCCACTTCTTCCTGCTGCAGTGAGTTAGTTATTCCTAGACTACAGACATTGGTAAAATTATGGTTCAAAATACAGTTATTCTGTTCTTAATTTAAATTGTCCATTATACCTTTGTTAACTTTTTATTTTGAAATTATTATAGATTCATAGATGGTTGCAAAGATAATACAAAGGAGTCCCATGTACCCTTCACCCAATTTCTGCCAGTGGTTACATCACATATAATTATAGTACTATTTCAAGACCAGGAATTTGTCAGTGGTACAATGCATGTATATAGTTCTGTATCACTTTATCATGTGTAAATTTGTGTAACCACCACAGCAATCAAGATATAGCACGACTCTATCACAAGAAAGATATCACTTATGCTACCCCTTTATAGTCATACCTTCTCCCCTCCATCATACCTAACTACTGTCAACCACTAACCTGTCTTCCATCTCTATAATTTTGTCATTTCGAGAATACTATATGAATGGAATCATACAGTGTGTGATATTGTGAGACTGCTTTGTTCACTTAGCATAATGCCTTTGAGATCCATTTAAGTTGTTGCTTGTGTCAACAGTTGGTTTCTTTTTCATTGGTGAATAGTATTCCATGGTATGGGTGTACAAAAGTTGTTTAACCATTCAGCTGTTGAGAGATATTTTGGTTATTTTTAGTCTTTGGCAATTACAATAAAGCTCCTATGAACAGTCCTGTGCAACTTTTTGAACAAACGTAAGTTTTCATTCCTCCTAGATGAATGCCCAAGAGTGTAACTGCTCGGTCATATGGTAAGCATATGTTTAGCTTTTTAAGAAACTACCTAGCTACTTTCCACAGTGGCTGTACCGTTGTATGTTCCACCGGCAATGTATATAAGACCCAGCTTTTCTGCACCCTCACCAGCATTTGGTATTATCATAGTTTTTTATTCTAGCATTCTAATAGATGTATAGTGATATAGCACCATGGTCTTAATTTTCATTTTCCTATAATGTTGAATATTGTTATTTATTTATTTGCCATCTCTATATCCTTTTCAGTGAAACATCTCTTCATATCTTAAGACCATTTTCTACTTGGATTCTTTGCTTTTATACTATTGGGTTTTAAGAGTTCTATATAATTTTTAGATATAAGTCCTTAATCAGATATGTAGTTTGCAAAAATTTTCTGCCAATCCAAAGTTTGTTCTTTTCATCCTTTTAACAGGGTCTTTCACAGAGCAAAAGTTGTAATTTATTTCTTTTATGATCATGCTTTTGCTGTCATGTCTAAGCACTCTTCACAAAGCCACAGGTATTGCAGATTTACTTCTATGTTATCTTCTAAAAGTTCCATAGATTTATGTTTTACATTTAAATCTGTGATCTGTGATCTGTTTTGAATTAATTTTTTGCATAAAGCTTAAGATTTAGATACCTAAAGGCACCAGAGGAGTAGTGATTTCAGTTACCCTATATGTAACTGATGACAGCAAATAAAAAGCAGTTGCTGAGAAATTAATACTAAATGTAACTCACTTTATTTTTACATAGTATTTTGCTACACTTCAAATAATATACATAATTGAAGATTATTATAAGTATCCAAAAATGTTCAAATAAGTAATAAGGAAGTTGGAACAATAGAAAAATAAATATAAAAAGTGTGAGAAAAGTTAAGTGAAAAAATAAACCTTTATTGAAGGCACTCCCTCTGCCTAGAATAAAATGGAAGGTAAAGGAAGAGAGAAGCAAGCTGCTGCCTCAATACTACTTAAAAAAAAGAGACAAATCTATTACATCAGTTATAGAACCATACAGGTAGAAGTGACCTATTCTAGTCCCCTAATCAGCTGGTCCTCTGAATCCTCACTACAACAATCCCTCATCTCCCAAGGCAGTTACCCTGTGACAAGAGAGTGTTTAAGCTCCGTAACTGAATGACTGTGACATTTTTTTATGCGATCAGTCAAAACTCCTTCTCTGTTGCTTCCACTCATCGGTCCTAGTGATAAAGTGAGTTCAAAGTCCAATTTTATTTCCACCTGACAGTCCTTCTGAGATTTGAAGTTAGCTATAATCCCCTTACTTCTCACATACACTTTTCCCTTATACACATCTTTAGTTTCTTCAGCCAATTTCCTTATTACATAGGTTTTAATCCCAGGTGCTATCTAGATGCATCTGTGTTTAAATCTCTCTTAAATTTTGATCCTCAAAACTAATCAAAGTACCCATATATACCTAACACAAGTTTGTGTGGCCAACACATTAGTGAGGTCAAACAAACCAAAATGTCAGAGTTTGGAGCAGAGAAAGGTTCATTGCAGGGCCAAGCAAGGAGAAGAGGTAGCTCATGCTGAAAAAACCCTAACTACCCAAAGGGTTTCAGCAAAGCATTTTTAAAGGCAAGGTGAGGAAGGGACACACCTTGGGTATGTGGTCAGCTCTTGCACAAATTCTCTGATTGGTTGATGGTGGTCAATCCTTAGGTGCTAGAAGGTCTGGGGATTACGTGCCCATGATCATCAAGTAGTTAATTTCTTCCATTTGTTGGTGGTTTTAGCATCTGAAAAACTCAGGAAATATGCATCAGATACTATTATCTAGGTACTTTAGAGAAGAGCTAAAGCAGTAGATATGTGGGGGGAGGTCTGTCCCAGGAAGGCCTCATAGGGTCCTGGTCAGTTACACCCTTGATGTGGTGTGATAAATGTAGAATCGTCCTTAAATACTTTACTTCGTATTCATAGTTCCTTACTAATTCGTCTTTTGGGGGGCAGTCCTATAACAACATTCAAGTTGGGCTCAGTGTCAACAAGAAACACTGAGAGGTTTTCTTTCTTTTTTTTTTTTAATGTATTGTTAATTAAGTCATGTCTCCTTGTCATGTACTTCACAGGATATTTTCTGGACATCATCAAAGTTTATCTTGTTAGATTTGGGTGATAACTTCAGCTCTTAAGACCTCTTTGAACGTTTTTTCTGTAGCCCAAGGATTTTTAACTTTGTCCTCCAGCTTTGTGTCATCTTCAAATTTAATTAGCTGCTTTTTTGTATCTTCAAGTCATGATTAACTATTAAGCAGTACAGAGCTCAAATCAGAGCTACACAACATGGTCTGAAAACCTCCTTTCAGGTCAATATCAATCCTTTTATTAATTAGGGCTTTTGGAGAATAAGCATTCATTTTGTTTGGAATATTCCTAAAAGAGCTGTTATACAGCCCATATTTCTCCATTTTTTCCCATTAGAATATTACAAAAGTCCTTGCTTGACTGCTTTCCCAGGTGTCCTTGTTACCAAGTCCAAGTTCATACTGCTCACTGCAGGACAGGGCCAGTAAATCAACAGACGAGGTGTTGGGGCAAGGAATAGCAACTTTATTCAGAAAGCCGGTAGACCAAGAAGATGGTGGACTAGTGTCCCAAAGAACCACCTTACCCCAGCTAGAATTCAGACTAAAAGGGGAGAGGGTGTGGTTGGTTGTTGCAAATTTCTTGGACTCCTTTGTTTTTGCAGCAGTCCATGTAGGTCAGATCTTGATGTTCCTGTAAACGTCCAACAAGACAAATGTAATTGTCTGTTCTGTAACTTTTTATCTCTGTATGAATAGAAAAGTGTTATACCCTTAAAGGTCAGAGCCTTGAGAATGGGCTGTCTTGTATATTTCAGGCTATAGGCAACATTCTTAACTTGTAGCAAAAGCAATAGAATACAAAGGTTAAAGTAAAAGAAAC
The DNA here is from genome assembly GCF_003676395.1 of Aethalodelphis obliquidens. Classification (NCBI taxonomy): domain Eukaryota; kingdom Metazoa; phylum Chordata; class Mammalia; order Artiodactyla; family Delphinidae; genus Aethalodelphis; species Aethalodelphis obliquidens. The sequence continues at coordinate 16,316 of NW_020838273.1, read as the reverse complement.
AGATCCAATATGGAGTCGGATTTATTCTTCCTTGTTACATACTCATGACTTACTCCCTTTCCTTTTCTTCCTTATTATCAGAGTGGCTTTCCCTGACAACCTGCCTAGTTCCTCTGTATCCTCATACCTTGATTAATGCTTCTCCATAGTATTTTTCACCATCTTACAGAACATTTTTATTAATATGTTTATTGACCGTCTTCCCCAATTATAATATAATAAGCTTCACAAAGACTAAAATGTAGTCTGTTTTATTCACTGCCACCTGCTTAGCATATGCCGTATAGAAGCATTCAATAAGTAGTTGTTGAATGAACAAATGAATGAATTCCAGATTTTCTATATATACCTGATAGGTCTGATAATTTAATAGTCAAGGATATTATTAAAGTACCTCAGAATGTTTTATAATATACAAACTGTTTTAACGTTTACTCTTTGACAGTAGTACTACTGACAAAAAAGGAAATGAAGTCTGTCATTCCTTTATTAAGTATTTGTGGAGCAACAGTGTTGTGCTAGACATCCCAAGTACTTGGGATATGTCGCATGAGGTCTGAAATTGATCACTGGGCTAATATAATTTTTCATTAGTTCTTTCTGGCTCTTTTATCAATTACTCATAAAGTAACCCTTTCATTAAATTTTTAAACCTGGGATTAAGGGTAGTCTCTGCCAATATATAGATTTGCAAAATCAATATTATTTTCCCTTTTTAAAAATCAGAATGACATTTGCTTTTCTCGTATCCTGTAATACCTTTCCATCACCATGGAGGTATTTGCGAGTATTCTAACTAAACCTGAAATATATGTAAAATGACCTGAGATTTGTACTTTATAAACTTTTCAACCTCCTTGGACTTTATTTTCTTCATCTCAGTCCAGAAACTATTCTTGATACAGAAAACAGAAGCAAAGTAATAGGTGATGATGATCCCTACTTTCTCTTTTTCATTGATCAGTAGGGTAGCCATGGTCTTTCTTTGAAATAAATAGAATTTAAAATAGTTTGGCTTTGTGTGTTTTTCTAAACTTTTATTAGCTTTAGCACATACAAAACTGTGACCTTTCTAATACTATTCTTATAAATTATGATACTCTTTTATATGCATCCTGTGTGTCTCTACTTTTTATTTTATAAATGTCCCTTAAAAGTCAAAGTTTATCAGTGACTCATGAAAAAGTAACAGTTACCTGATCTACCTATCTTCTTGGAAGGGCCTTTAAATGAAGTGCAAAAAATCTTTTAAAATACTTAATGAAATTAAATGGAAACACACCTTGCTACAGTTTTTTGAAGTAAATTTTTTGAAGTAAAATACTGGAATGCTAACCAGAAACATAGTATCTAAAAGAAAAACATATACTACCAATTAAGATCAACCAGGACTTTTCTACTTTAAAAAGAATACATTCAATTTGTTTATCTGCTGGTCAGTATCAATTAGTGCACCTTAAATACAAATGAACCTGTGGTAGGCTTATTTGAAATAAATGTTTATATGTACCATGTTTGATTTCTCAGCTATTCTGTCCATCATGTGTGGAACTTCTAAGAATACTTAAAGTTATTCCTCATAGCTTCTTACTGATAACTTTATAAATTTACAGACATGGAGAGTGTTATATAAATGCAAATAGCTATTCTGGTAGGGTAATAAGATTATGGATGATTTTTATGAATAGTGTGTTTTAATTTCCTCTAGTTTTTTAATCTTTTTTTAAATTGAAGTATAGTTAATTTACAATATTATGTTAGTTTCAGGTGTACAGCAAAGTGATCCAGTTTTATATATTTTTCAGATTATTTTCCTTTATAGGTTATTTTGAGATACTAAATATAGTTTCCTGTGCTAATACAGTAAATTCTTGTTGCTTTTATCATCTTTTTTAGCTAAAAAGAACCTTTACCTTTGAAATGCATGTTAAGATCTTGTATAGAATAGAAAAATTCCTATTCTCTGTCTTCATTGCTGAATGATACCAGGACCCTCAAGAAATCATGGAACTTGTATTCCTCTCATCATATTCTTCACTTTTTTTTCTTCTCTGGAAGATCCAGATTTAATGAATCGTGTCTTTGGTATATGGTGTTTGTAATAGAGAAGGGGGACAAATATGGTTCCATGTGAAAGCCAAACTAAATTAGCTGATAAAGGGAATTCTGATTAAGTTTTCTACGTGAGATTTAAAAACATAGATGAAGACCTTAGGTGAAGTAAAAGGAGCACATAAGGAAGCAAGCTCAGAATACATTTTCTCCAGCACTGTATTCAAACCAGTATTTAGCCCAGTAGTTTGCAATTTGTGGGTCAGATATAAGATGGACCACATCCCAGTTTGTTTTTTTTTTTTAACAGTTTTCACTGTGGCAGAGAAATAAACTTTGCTTCTCATAGTAATGCTTATTATCCTAGCAGATGTGCAGCTGGAGGACTGTTTTTGCTTTTAGAGAATGAGTGGGAGGAATAAGGGTTTGTAGTGGCAAGTAGAAGTAAGTAGGATATACGGTTCCCCAGAGTCTTAATACCACCTCAAAGTGTATTAAAGGCCCTGAAACTATGTACTGTGCTTATTAGTATTGTATGAATAAGAGCAATCTTTAGAGGCTTATTCCCATGTACAAGACATTAATAATACTAACACACAGGGGTCATTTACTACGTGTCAGATACTGTTCTGAGTGCTTCACTTAGAATAACTAGTTTAATATCCTCAGTACAACCCTGTGTTATGTTATTATCCCCAGTTTAAAGATGGGTAATCTGAGGCACAGAGAAATTAGAAAACTTGTCCAAGGTTGTACAGCTAATTAAGGGGTAGAAGTGGAATGTAAATCTAAGTAATCAAGGCTCTAGAACCCATGTTCCAGAACACATATTATATTGCCTTTAGAAATCAATCCAGCTTATCTTCATGTAGTGGCACCATGTTTCCTCTTGGTCTTTTCTAATTATTTTTCTTAGACTTACCCTTTTATTATGATACTGTATGGAAGATTCATATAGGCTACCCCCTCCCTTTTTGGAGTGGGGCCATAATTTTTTTTAATCTCAAATTCATCTAAACACTAAATAACTTATTTCTTCTCTTAAAGCTAGTGAACATTTTAAGAGTTAAATGATTGAACCACAAATGGTGTGCTGGATAGAGCTCGAGCTATTCCACTCTGTTGACTCCTAAATTGTGCCGTGTGAAGGTCTAAGTGATTTAAATGTCTTCAGAGTTTTCCTATACTATTTTGTTCACTAAATATTGTTTCTGTTCTTACATTTTTGTCTCCCTTTTAAAAAAAAATTGGAACGTTTTAAATACTTAGTTATAAGATATTGTGTATTGATAGCATCTGCACAAAATTTACAAGTGAAGTAAAACTGTAAAGGACATATCAAAAGTACAGAATGTTTGTCACTGATAATGCTTTAGGCACTCCTTGTCATGGACATAAATATGTTTTTTTACTCTTTTTTTTTTTTTTTTTTTTGGTGGTACGCCGGCCTCTCACTGTCGTGGCCTTTCCCCTTGCAGAGCACAGGCTCCGGACGCGCAGGCCCAGCGGCCATGGCTCACGTGCCCAGCCGCTCCGCGGCACGTGGGATCCTCCCGGACCGGGGCACGAACCCGCGTCCCCCGCATCAGCAGGAGGACTCTCAACCACTGCGCCACCAGGGAAGCCCATAAATATGTTTTATATGCTAACTATACTATTGTTAACAGATATTCTTTTAGTGGTAGGCATAAATCATATAATAATGAGTTATACTATATTGGAATTTTACTTATTTCAAAATTTAAGGATACTATTTTTAGCACATTATAAATAAGAACATATAAACCTGAGTTGTAAACAATACCCAGTGACAATCGTATTAGATATGACTAGTTTAGCAGTTTTGTGAGGTATAGGTAAATTTTGAAAGCACATGATATAAAGCTACTTGTCACAAAAAGTGAAGTGTATATACTCATTCAGAATAAAAGGCAAAAATACTCCTGTTTAAGTTTTCAAAACTTAGTCTCTTTTAAAATGTGTAATATTATGCTGAACTTCAAGTCAGTTTATATTGCTTTTAGAGTTGTTGGGTTCAGCACTATGGAATCCAATTTGTTAAGAAACTAATAGACTATTATAGAAATAAAATATTAATATATATAGCATTTACTCTGGTCTCATGTCTAAATATAATAAATATAAACAAAAACAATTCTTGAATTTTTTTAAAGAGAAAATTTAAAAATTCAATTACTCTTTTCCCTTCCAGATTGCAGATCTTGGCTTATCAAAATGGCGCATGATGTCCCTCTCACAATCACGAAGTAGTAAATCTGCACCAGAAGGAGGGACAATTATCTATATGCCACCTGAAAACTATGAACCTGGACAAAAATCAAGGGCTACTATCAAGCATGATATATACAGGTACAGCATGTTACTTTTGCTCAGAGTTAACCTTGTCTAAAAAACAAGATTAATCAATCCGAATTTTGAAGCTACATTTTAAAAGTATGATTTTTATGCTTCTCTCATAAGTGTGGTGAAAATAAATTAGAGACAGTGGTTAATGTTTTTCATATTAAAGATGCCTTGCTTTGAGAGTTCCCTGGTGGCCTAGTGGTTAGGATCCTGGTTTTCACTGCCGTGGCCCAGGTTCAGTCCCTGGTCAGGGAACTGAGATCCCACAAGCTGTGTGGTGCAGCCAAAAAAAAAAATTAAAAATTAAAAATATGAAAATAAAGATGCCTTGCTTTTTTTTTTTAATATTTATTTACTTATTTATTTGGTTGCGGCGGTGGGCTCCTTAGTTGCGACACATGGGCTCCTGGGTTGCAGCATGCAGGCTCCTTAGTTGCAGAATGCATGTGGGATCTGGTTCTCTGACCAGGGATCAAACTCGGACCCCCTGCATTGGGAGCATGGAGTCTTAACCACTGCGCCACCAGGGAAGTCCTGATGCCTCGCCTTAAGCTACTTTTACATCCTTAAAAATTATTAAAGCATATCTTGTTGTCCTATCAATTTATAATATTCAAGGGTTTTTATCATATGTGACCTTGATAGGTGGAGGGAAACAGTGCAGTTAACATTTAACACTACCAAAAGAGACAGTACTTACACCAGAAAAAGAGTCAATAGAATAGGGCTACATGAGACAGCCTTTTTTATTGCTCTTTATTTTGTGTGAATAATAGAATCATGTAATTAAAGGGCATAGCTTATCTAGGTGTTAAAGAATCATCCACAAGTTATCCTTGCCTATAACTTCAAGTTCTTATTACAGTAATTTCCTAATTTTTCAAATTGAATTAATTCCCTTTCAAAACAAAACTATATGAATATTCATCATCTTGATTCTATATAGTGATTCTTTAAGCAGCATTTCACTACATTATTACTTTAAAAAATGGTACCTCACAGTCAGCTTTTAAAATCAGTACCATTTTAGTTTATTATGAATAGTTTATAAAGTACTATATGTATATTTTTATCTTAAACAGCTATGCAGTTATCACATGGGAAGTCTTATCTAGAAAACAGCCTTTTGAAGGTAAGTGTACTTTGACTTCCTTATTCTAGGTGACATCGTATTGGTAAGTCATACTCAGAACTATCTGAATAAAGATCACTTATTTTAAATCTGCCTAACAGTCATTTTGTGGAAAACACACTAGAAAAACAACAGTTTATCATTGTGAATCCACTGTATGTTGGAAAGTACTGGATTAAGGATCAGAAAAATGTGTAGATTCTTCTTGTTCTGATAGTAATTAACTCTATTATAAGCCACTAAATCTCTTAAGTCCTCATTTTTTTATCTGCAAAATAAGAATTTTGAATTCTTATTTCTAAGATTCATTCCAGCTATAAAATCATTTGTATGAAAATTTCAGTAGTGCTTCTTCTAAAGACCAGCAAATACTGAAGAATACTTTAAAAATTTTCTGATAATATTGTCTCTTTCTTTATTTTGAGGTTCATTTAGGTCAGTTTGCTGTGTAACAACCTCAGAATCTCAGTAGTTTACAAACTAAACATTTATTTTTCATTCACATTGGGTTATTAGTTGCTGTGGCCCTTCTTGGCTCTGCTAGGTTCTGCTCAGCTCTGCTGAGCTCTGTTTTACTCTGCTCTCTTCATACTCCATTGGCCAAATCAAATCACATGGCCAAGCCCAGAATTAAAGAGGTGAAGATATAAACTCCTCCCACAAGAGGCAGCAAGTCTGGCAATAGCTGGGATCTAAATATTCCTTTGACAGAAAGGGAAGTAATGAATTATTCCTAAGATTTTAAGATTCCCTCATGTTCATTTGGTTGGCTTTAGAATGTATTTAATATATTAAATCATAATATATTTCTAATGAATGAAATATTTGTTTTGACAGAAGTCACCAATCCTTTGCAGATTATGTATAGTGTGTCACAAGGACATCGACCTGACACTAATGAAGAAAGTTTGCCATTTGATATACCTCATCGAGCACTTATGATCTCTCTAATAGAAAGTGGATGGGCACAAAATCCAGATGAAAGACCGTCTTTCTTAAGTTAGTGTACAGTTTTAATCTGGGCCTTTTGAATTACAAAAATAATAAATACGCTGTAAATAAAATATTCCTTGAACAACTACGAAAGTCAGCTGAGAAGCTCAAAAGTTTTTTTTTCTAATTCAAAGTTGTTTTTATTTTATGAGATGAGATTGAAGTGGTAAGGAGAGGCTGTTGACTATCATCATAAAAAGGTTAGAAATTTATTCCAAGTACAATGGAAAGCCATTAAAGTGAGTTTTTCGGGGAAATAACATGATTAAATTTAAGTTTAGGAGATATCACTCACTGCTATGTATAAAATTGATTGGAGAAGGGCAAGAGTAGAATTTCCAGACCAATCCTGGAGATCGAAAAATCAGATAGAATTAAGATTTATTTCAGAAGTAGAATGAATCATCACCTAAATGTAAACATAGAAGAAAAACTTCATGATCTTGGGTTAAGCAAAGAGCTCTTATATATGACATCAGAAACAAGACCTATTAAAAAAATTCTTTGATAATTGAACTTCAAAAAAATTGAAAAATTTTACACTTCAGAAGATGCTATAGAAAATGAAAAGACAAGCTGTAGACTGGGAATCTTCTTTCCAACTAAAAAAAAAACCAAATATATTTTCCATTCAAAACTTATGTCTAGTGCTCATCAGCATTGTATTTTAAAAAAATCAAAAGTTGCTATAATAATGGATTAACATCTTATCTCTTATCTCCCAGAACCATGTAATAGGGTGTGTGTGTGTGTGTGTGTGTGTGTATGTATGTGTATATATATGTACATATATGTATGTATATATTGGCTTGGCCAAAAAGTTTGTTTGGCTTCTTCTATAAGATCTTACAAAACCCTGTACGAACTTTTTGGCCATCCCAATACATATCTCCTTTGTCCCCAGTGCCACTTCCAAACTATAATTTCTTCTCCATTCCCTAAAGACTCTAGCTCTTCTGAAGATCATGCCATTAGGCAGTACTTCTCTACAAACTTCCTGGTTTTTCCCTATTGTTCATTGCAGAACAATGGCTTTTGGCTTACTTACTTCTACATCCTGCATTGATCAGTGCTGCTGAATATTTGAGAGGAGCGCTCTGTGGATCTCTGGAGTTCTCTGTCTGTGTACTTCTCCTCTTTGGTGCTCTGTCCTATAAACTCTATCTGCCTCCGTCTACCCTAACTCCCAGCCCTGTCTCTTCAACTCTGAGCTTCCTCTGGGCCCCGCCTTACTTCCCTACCCTGTAGTATAGCTGGAAACTCTCCCAAGGCAGTAAGCTTGGGTAGTCAGGCTGTCATAAAGCTGACCTCAGTTGTTTCCTATCACTTAGAGATCACTGTCCTTTGTTGCCTGATATCTAGTGTCTTGAAAACCACTGTTTCATGCATTTTGTCTGGCTAATGGTTGTTTAAGGCAGGAGGGTGAATTGGTCCTTGTTTCTTCATCTTGGCCAGAAATGGAATTCATTGGTTTCTCTTTAAATTAATGGCTAAAACTAGGCACTAAACTCTACTTAGCAATTCTGTTATGTTTCTCAAATACATCTATTATTCCATTCTCATATATCACCTGTTCTTAAGTTGTGGTGCAGGGACCTCTGGAGGTGGGGTTGGTTCCTGAGACTTTTATAAGTGGTTCACAAAATCAAAACTTTTCAAAATAATAAATATTAAGGTATTATTTTCCCTTTTTACTCTCATCCTCTGGAAAAATCTTTCCATAGACTAAATTAAATATGATGATATCATTGCTCCAATGGATAATGGAATGTGTTTTCATATACTCTGATGTGTTAAAATTTTCTGTTTTAATCTAATGTAGTAAATATCAATAGATATGACCAACATACACAAAAGCTCTTAATAATTTTGAAGAGTTCTGAGACCCAAAAGTTTGCAAATTACAGACTTAGATGATCATCTTGTACTACTGTAGGAGATGCGTAAGTCCCATACTTCATGTTTCCAAAGTGAAGATGAAATTCCATTTCAATCCCTAAGAAGGAAAGCATGGGAGGAACATTTCTAGTCCTATCTGCCCCTCAGCACTCCTCCTCCTCATTTGTTAGTTTTAGAGAAAAAGCAAGCATACTTATCTAGTCCCTTCTCAGTTTTCTCCTCCTTTTAGAAGTAAGCTTGTCTAAAGGATGCACACATTTTGTGCTTCCCCATATGGAAGCAGGTGAGGCCTGTAGCTGAGTGAGTAAAACTGTCAACTGAAGGGACAAAGTGTTACTAAGCCCATATGCTACAGATCTAAAAAGGGACAGATTCCAATTAGCTTTATCAGTAATAAAGGTGATGTTTTGATCATCATCTCTCATTATTATGTGGCTTTTCTTAATAGATTCTGAACTTAGGAAGACAAGACAGGGGTAATGCATATTGTACCTTATCTTCCCTTCTTAAACCTCCTACACCCTATGTTCTGTATTTCTTTTGAGCATTGAGAAAGTAGAAACCATGAGAGAGAACTCCCTCGTAGTTCCACTACCAGATCTATAAACTTAGTTGTACTTGACGTGTCTTTCCTGCTTTATCTCTTTTACAGTGGGAAAAAAGTGTTCTTACACAATTGTAAACAGTATTACTTGTGCTCTGGATGCCATTCCCTTACTCTCTCCAGCATTCTGTTCTTTATATTCTCTCTCTGCTCTTGCATTGCCAATCTCTGCCTGTCTACTGGATCGTTCTTCTGTCATACAGATCTATGCTATTATTATATCCTGTCTTTATATAGGAAAAAAATTCTTGACCCCATATCATCCTTCAGCTACCACCTCATTTTTCTACTCCCATTTAGATCTAAACACCTTGTAGGAATTGTCCATACTTATTGTCTCTACTTCTTCACCTCTAATTCAATTTTTAACAAACTTACATCAGTCTTCTGTTTTCATATCTCCACTAAAGCTGCGTTTGTTCAAGTTACCAAGGATGGCAATTTTGGAAAATACTGCTTATCTTACTTGGCCTCTCAGCAGATTAGATATGGCTGACTCTTCCCTCCTTGAAACGTTCCCTCTGATACCTTCCAAGACACAAGAGACCATACTCCCTATTATCCTCTCTTCCTCTACCTCTTTTTTTCTTCCTCTTCTCAATTTCTAACTGTTGGAATGCCTCAGAGCTCTAATATGGGTCCTTTACTGTTTGCCATCTGTACTTTCCCCCTAGATGATCCAGACCAGATCATGGCTTTTATACCATCTATATGTTAGTGATGCTCAGTTTTATATCTAGAGCCCTGGCCTCTCCCTTAAGCAACAGGTCCATATATTATTGTAGTAATAGTGGTAATTATGATTGTTTCTACTCATTGGCTATTATGAATCATGCTGCTATGACTGTTCATGTGCAAGTCTGTGTGTGAACATATATGTTTTCATTTCTCTCAGGTAACTACCTGAGTGGAATTGCTTGGTTGTATGGTTGTATGGGGACTAGTGCCTGTGTTCTGGTGGATGAGGCTGGATCTTGTCTTTCTGGTGGGCAGGTCCACGTCTAGTGGTGTGTTTTGGTGTGTCTGTGGACTCATTATTATTTGAGGCAGCCTCTGTGCTAATGGGTGGGGTTGTGTTCCTGTCTTGCTAGTTGTTTGGCATAGAATGTCCAGCACTGTAGCTTGGTAGTCATTGAGTGAAGCTGGGTGCCGGTGTTCAGATGGAGATCTCTGGGAGATTTTTGCCATTTGATATTATGTGGAGCTGGGAGGTCTCTTGTGGACCAGTGTCCTGAAGTTGGCTCTCCCACCTCAGAGGCACAGCACTGACTCCTGGCTGCAGCACCAAGAGCCTTTCATCCACACAGCTCACAAGAAAAGGGAGAAAAATTAGAAAGAAAGAATTAGTAGCAGTACAAAGAAAGGAGGGAGGGAGGGAGGAAGGAAGGAAGAAAGGAATAAAAAAGAAAGAAGATAAAGTAAAATGAAATAAAATAAGATAAAATATAATAAAGTTATTAAAATAAAAAAAATTATTAAGAGAAAAAAAAACGGACGGATACAACCCTAGGACAAATGGTGGAAGCAAAGCTATACAGACAAAATCTCACACAGAAGCATACACATACACACTCACAAAAAGAGGAAAAGTGGAAAAAATCATAAATCATGCTCTCAAAGTCCGCCTCCTGAATTTGGGATGATTGGTTGTCTAAAGGAGGGAAGGAAGGAAACAAAGAATGAAGATAAAGTAAAATAAAATAAAGTTATTAAAATAAAAAGTAATTATTAAGAATAAAATTAAAAAAAAAAAACAGACGGATAGAACCCTAGGACAAATGGTGGAAGCAAGCTATACAGGCAAAATCTCACAGAGAAGCATACACATACACACTCACAAAAAGAGGTAAAGGGGAAAAAAATGATAAATCTTGCTCTCAAAGTCCACCTCCTCAATTTGGAATGATTCGTTTTCTATTCATGTATTCCACAGATGCAGGGTACATCAAGTTGATTGTGGAGCTTTAATCCGCTGCTTCTGAGGCTGCTGGGAGAGATTTCCCTTTCTCTTCTTTGTTCTCACAGCTCCCAGGTGCTCATGTTTGGATTTGGCCCCGCATCTACATGTAGGTCGCCGGAGGACATCTGTTCTTCGCTCAGACAGGACGGGGTTAAAGGAGGAGCTGATTCGGGGGCTCTGGCTCTCTCAGGCCGGGGGGAGGGAGGGGCACCGAGGGCAGGGCGAGCCTGTGGCGCCACAGGCCGACGTGACGTTGCACCAGCCTGAGGCGCGCCGTGCGTTCTCCTGGGAAGTTGTCCCTGGATCCCGGGAACCTGGCAGTGGCGGGCTGCACAGGCTCCCCGGAAGAGGGGTGTGGATGGTGACCTGTGCTCACACACAGGCTTCTTGGTGGCGGCAGCAACAGCCTTAGCGTCTCATGCCCGTCTCTGGGTTCCGCGCTTTCATCTGCGGCTCGCGCCCGTCTCTGGAGCTCCTTTAAGCAGCACTCTTAATCCCCGCACCAGGAAACAAAGAGGGAAGAAAAAGTCTCTTGCCTCTTCGGCAGCTCCAGACTTTGCCCCAGACTCCCTCCAGGCCAGCCGTGGCATGCTAAATCCCTGCAGGCTGTGTTCACGCAGCCAAACCCAGTCCTCTCCCTGCACTCCAACCAAAGCCCGAGCCTCAGCTCCCAGCCCCACCCACCCCGGCCGGGGAGAAGAGAAACCTCTCGGGCTGGTTAGTGCCAGTCGGCACCGATCTTCTGTGCGGAAATCTCTCCACTTTGCCCCCCGCACCCCTGTTGCTGTGCTCTCCTCCGTGGCTCCGAAGGTTTCCCCCTCCGCCACCCACAGTCTCTGCCCTCGAAGGGGCTTCCTAGTGTGTGGAAACCTTTCCTCCTTCACAGCTCCCTCCCACTGGTGCAGGTCCTGTTCCTATCCTTTTGTCTCTGTTTATTCTTTTTTCTTGTGCCCTACCCAGGTACGTGGGGGGTTTCTTGCCTTTTGGGAGGTCTGAGGTCTTCTGCCAGCGTTCAGTAGGTGTTCTGTAGGAGTTGTTCCACGTGTAGATGTATTTCTGGTGTATCTGTGGGGAGGAAGGTGATCTCCCCATCTTACCATTCCACCATATTCCCGGAAGCCCTTTGGCAACTTTTAAAAGTGAAAAAGACAACTGCGGTTGAACACAAAAGGAAAAAATGGGACTTCCCTGTTGGCGCAGTGGTTGAGAGTCCGCCTGCTGATGCAGGGGACATGGGTTCGTGCCCCGGTCTGGGTAGATCCCACATGCCATGGAGTGGCTGGTCCTGTGAGGCATGGCCACTGAGCCTGCGCATTCGGTGCCTGTGCTCCACAATGGGAGAGGTCACAACAGTGAGAGGCCCACGTACTGCAAAAAAAAAACAAAAAACAAAAAACTCTAGAATGGATGAATAGCAGAATAACTGAGGCAGAAGAATGGATAAGTGACCTGGAAGATAAAGTAGTGGAAATAACTACTGCAGAGAAGAATAAAGAAAAAACAATGAAAATAACTTAGGACAGTCTCAGACACCTCTGGGACAACATTAAATTCACTAACATTCGAATTATAGGGGTTCAAGAAGTAGAAGAGAAAAAGAAAGGGACTGAGAAAGTATTTGAAGAGATTATAGTTGAAAACTTCCCTAATGTGGGAAAGGAAATAGTTAATCAACTCTAGGAAGCACAGAGAGTCTCATACAGGATAAATCCAAGGAGAAATACGCCAAGACACATATTAATCAAACTGCCAAAAATTAAATATAAAGAAAAATTATTGAAAGCAGCAAGGGAAAAGCAAAAATAACATACAAGGGAATCCCCATAAGGTTAACAGCTGATCTTTCACCAGAAACTCTGCAAGCCAGAAGGGACTGGCAGGACATAAAGTGATGAAGGAGAAAAACCTGCAACCAAGATTACTCTACCCTGCAAGGATCTCATTCAGGTTTGATGGAGAAATGAAAACATTTACAGACAAGCAAAAGCTGAGAGAGTTCAGCACTACCAAACCAGCTTTACAACAAATGCTAAAGGAACTTCTCTAGGCAAGAGAAGGAAAAGACCTATAATACCCAACGCAAAACAATTAAGTAAATGGGAATAGGAACATGCATATCGATAACTACCTTAAATGTAAATGGATTAAATCCTCCAAAAGACACAGACTGGATGAATGGATACAAAAATAAGACCCATATATATGCTGTCTACAAGAGACCCGCTTCAGACCTAGAGACTCACACAGACTGAAAGTGAACGGATGAAAAAAGATATTCCATGCAAATGGAAATCCAAAAAAAGCTGGAGTAGCAATTGTCATATCAGACAAAATAGACTTTAAAATAAAGACTATTAGAAGAGACAAAGAAGGACACTACATAATGATCAAGGGATCGATCCAAGAAGAAGATATAACAATTGTAAATATTTATGCACCCAACATAGGAGCACCTCAATACATAAGGCAAATACTAACAGCCATAAAAGGGGAAATCGACAGTAACACATTGATAGTAGGGGACTTCAACACCCCAGTTTCACTAATGGACAGATCATCCAAAATGAAAATAAATAAGGAAACACAAGCTTTAAATGATACATTAAACAAGATGGACTTAATTGATATTTATAGGACATTCCATCCAAAACAACAGAATACACATTTTTCTCAAGTGCTCATGGAACATTCTCCAGGATAGATCATATCTTGGGTCACAAATCAAGCCTAGGTAAATTTAAGGAAATTGAAATTGTGTCAAGTATCATTTCCGACCACAACGCTATGAGAATAGATATCAATTACAGGAAAAGATCTGTAAAAAATACAAGCACATGGAGGCTAAACAATACACTAATTAATAACGAAGTGATCAATGAAGAAATCAAAGAGGAAATCAAAAAATACTGGAAACAAATGACAATGGAGACACTGTGATCTAAAACCTATGGGATGCAGCAAAAGCAGTTTTAAGAGGGAGAGGGAAGTTTATAGCAATACAATCCTACCTTAAGAAACAGGAAACATCTCGAATAAACAACCTAACCTTGCACCTAATGCAATTAGAGAAAGAAGGACAAAAAATACCCCAAAGTTAGCAGAAGGACAGAAATCATAAAGATCAGATCAGAAATAAATGATAAAGAAATGAAGGAAATGATAGCAAAGATCAATAAAACTAAAAGCTGGTCCTTTGAGACGATAAACAAAATTGATAAACCATTAGCCAGACTCATCAAGAAAAAAAGGGAGAAGACTCAAATCAATAGAATTAGAAATGAAAAAGGAGAAGTAACAACTGACACTGCAGCAATACAAAAGATCATGAGAGATTACTACAAGCAACTCTATGCCAATAAAATGGACAACCTGGAAGACATGGACAAATTCTTAGAAATGCACAACCTGCCAAGAGTGAATCAGGAAGAAATAGAAAATATGAATAGACCAATCACAAGCACTGAAATTGAAACTGTGATTAACAATCTTCCAACAAACCAAAGCCCAGGACCAGATGGCTTCACAGGCGAATTCTATCAAACATTTAGAGAAGAGCTAACACCTATCCTTCTCAAACTCTTCCAAAATATAGCAGAGGGAGGAGCACTCCCAAATTCATTCTACGAGGCCACCATCACCTTGATTCCAATACCAGACAAGGATGTCACAAAGAAAGAAAACTACAGGCCAATATCACTGATGATCATAGATGCACAAATCCTCAACAAAATACTAGCAAACACAATCTGACAGCACATTCAAAGGATCATACACCATGATCAAGTGGGGTTTATTCCAGGAATGCAAGGATTCTTCAATATACACAAATCTATCAATGTGATTAACCATAATAACAAATTGAAGGAGATAAACCATATGATCATTTCAATACATGCAGAGAAAGCTTTTGACAAAATTCAACACACATTTATGATAAAAACCCTGCATAAAGTAGGCATAGAGGGAACTTTCCTCAACATAATAAAGGCCATATATGACAAACCCACAGCCAACATCATCCTCAGTGGTGAAAAACTGAAACCATTTCCGCTAAGATCAGGAACAAGACAAGGTTGCACACTGTCACCACTCTTACTCAATATAGTTTTGGAAGTTTTAGCCACAGCAATCAGAGAAGAAAAGGAAATAAAAGGAATCCAAATCGGAAAAAAAGAAGTAAAGCTGTCACTGTTTGCAGAGGACATGATACTATACATAGAGAATCCTAAAGATGCTACCAGAAAACTACTAGAACTAATCAATGAATTTGGTAAAGTTGCAGGGTACAAAATTAATGCACAGAAATCTCTTGCATACCTATACACTAATGATGAAAAATCTGAAAGTGAAATCAAGAAAACACTCCCATTTACCATTGCAACAAAAAGAATAAAATATCTAGGAATAAACCTACCTAAGGAGACAAAAGACCTGTATGCAGAAAATTATAAGACACTGATGAAAGAAATTAGAGATGATACAAATAGATGGAGAGATATACCATGTTCTTGGATTGGAAAAATCAACATTGTGAAAATGATTCTACTACCCAAAGCAATCTACTGATTCAATGCAATCCCTATCAAACTACCACTGGCAGTTTTCACAGAACTAGAACAAAAAATTTCACAATTTGTATGGAAACACAAAAGACCCCGAATACCCAAAGCAATCTTGAGAATGAAACACGG
Organism: Aethalodelphis obliquidens; assembly: GCF_003676395.1. Classification (NCBI taxonomy): domain Eukaryota; kingdom Metazoa; phylum Chordata; class Mammalia; order Artiodactyla; family Delphinidae; genus Aethalodelphis; species Aethalodelphis obliquidens. The sequence goes on along the minus strand of NW_020838273.1, from coordinate 621 downwards.
AGCTGGAGGAATCAGGCTCCCTGACTTCAGACTATACTACACAGCTACAGTAATCAAGACAGTATGGTACTGGCACAAAAACAGAAAGATAGATGAATGGAACAGGATAGGAAGCCCAGAGATAAACCCACGCACATATGGTCACCTTATCTTTGATAAAGGAGGCAGGAATGTACAGTGGAGAAAGGACAGCCTCTTCAGTAAGTGGTGCTGGGAAAACTGGACAGGTACATGTAAAAGTATGAGATTAGATCACTCCCTAACACCATACACAAAAATAAGCTCAAAATGGATTAAAGACCTACGTGTAAGCCCAGAAACTATGAAACTCTTAGAGGAAAACATAGGCAGAACACTCTATGACATAAATCACAACAAGATCCTTTTTGACCCACCTCCTAGAGAAATGGAAATAAAAACAAAAATAAACAAATGGGACCTAATGAAACTTCAAAGCTTTTGCACAACAAAGGAAACCATAAACAAGACCAAAAGACAACCCTCAGAATGGGAGAAAATATTTGCAAATGAAGCAACTGACAAAGGATTAATTTCCAAAATTTACAAGCAGCTCGTGCAGCTCAATAACAAAAAAAGAAAACAAGTCAATCCAAAAATGGG
>NW_020838272.1:0-22614 GCF_003676395.1 Aethalodelphis obliquidens | reverse complement strand
AGGGGTGATGATTGGCTGACCTGGGCAGCCTTACCGTGCCGGCCAGCCCTCCCCAGGTGTGCCTGGGTTGAGATCAATATAAATACCACTCCAGGCAGCAAGAGCCCCTGCAGCTGTGCCTGACGCCATTTTGTCTGCCCTGTCAGCAGTCTCGGGGCTGGGCTGGTGGGAGAGAGTGAGAGGCCACGGCTTTGTGGGTGGCCCAGTGTGAGTGTGGCTCTGCTGGACTTTCTGCAGCAGTTGCCAGGCTGCCACCTGCTAAAGAAGAGGATGTGTCACCCATACCTGCTGCTGGAATTTCTCCCTGGGCAGAGGTGAGGAAGGAAAAAAGCAGTGGGGGCAGGGACAGGACGGGTATCTCAGGCAGGGAAATGGAAATCTTCCATAAGAGCACCCAGGGCCAGGATCATCCTGGCTGGCCTGCAGGCACCAAGTCGGCCGGCATGCTGTCGCTCGTGTGGCTCCATGGCCCTTCCTCTAGGCTTTCAAGTCCTTGTACATATTCAGGTGTTTTACCTGGGAAGGGTGGGAACAGTTCAGCAGCAACTGGCCTGGGGCTCAGCTCACGTTTACTCACAGATGCCTCGGCACGGTCCCCCAGCTTTGCAATGAGGACGCTTGTTGCGTGGGGGCTGCTGGCTGCATGGGAGACGATTCCCCACCACTGACCAACCTCAGAATTGTTTACCACTGGAGCAAGTGCCCTGATAGGGTTTTCATCTGTATAACTGGTGGGTTCTGTTTTGTTTTTTTCTTTTTTGGTTCAAGGTAGGTTTTATTCCTCTTTTTTGTACTTATAGATGTAAGCATGGAAATAATTCATTCATATAAATACATGTATGTGAAGGGAATAACTTCCGTTTTTTAAAAAATTTTATTTTTCATTTTATTTTATTTATTTTTTATACAACAGGTTCTTATTGTTTATCTATTTTATACATATAAATGTATACATGTCAATCCCAATCTCCCAACTCCTCCCACCGCCACCCCCCCCACGGCTTTCCCCTCTTGGTGTCCATACATTTGTTCTCTACATCTGTGTCTCTATTTCTGCCCTTCAAACTGGTTCATCTGTACCATTTTTCTAGGTTCCACATATATGCGTTAATATACAATATTTGTTTTTCTCTTTCTGACTTACTTCACTCTGTATGACAGTCTCTAGATCCATCGACGTCTCTACAAATGACCCAATTTCATTCTTTTTATGGCTAATAGTCCATTTTATATATGTACTACATCTTTATCCATTCGTCTGTCTGTGGGCATTTAGGTTGCTTCCATTACCTGGCTATTGTAAATAGTGCTGCAATGAACATTGTGGTGAATGTGTCATTTTGATTTATGGTTTTCTCTGGGTATATGCCCAGTAGTGGGTTGCTGGATCATATGGTAATTCTATTTTTAGTTTTTTAAGGAACCTCCATACTGTTGTCCATAGTGACTATCAATTTACATTCCCACCAATCGTGGAAGAGGGTTCCTTTTCTCCACACCCTCTCCAGCATTTGTTGTTTGTAGATTTTCTGATGATGCCCATTCTAACAGGTGTGAGGTGATACCTCATTGTAGTTTTGATTTGCATTTCTCTAATAATTAGTGATGTAGAGCAGCTTTTCATGTGCTCCTTGGCCATCTCTACGTCTTCTTGGAAGAAATGTCTATTTAGATCTTCTGCCCATTTTTGTATTGGGTTGTTTGTTTTTTTAATATTGAGCTGCATGAACTGTTTATATATATTGGAGATTAATCCTTTGTCCATTGATTCAGTTGCAAATATATTCTCCCATTCTGAGGGTTGTCTTTTTGTGTTTGTAGTTTCCATTGCTTTGCAAAAGCTTTTACGTTTCATTAGGTCCCATTTGTTTAGTTTTCTTTTTTATGTCATTACTCTAGGAGGTGGATCAAAAAAGATCTTGCTGTGATTTATGTTAGAGTATTCTTCCTATGTTTTCCTCTAAGAGTTTTATACTGTCCGGTCTTACATTAAGGTCTCTAATCCATTTTGAATTTATTTTTGTGTATGGTGTTAGGGGGTGTTCTAATTTCATTCTTTTACATGTAGCTGTCCATTTTTCCCAGCACCACTGATTGAAGACACTGTCTTTTCTCCATTGTATAGTCTTGCCTACTTTGTCATAGATTAGTTGACCATAGGTGTGTAGGTTTATCTCTGGGCTTCTTTCTTTTTTATTTTCCTTTTACACCTTTATTGGAGTATAATTGCTTTACAATGGAGTGTTAGTTTCTGCTGTATAACAAAGTGAATCAATTATACATATACATATATCACCATATCCCCTCCCTCTTACATCTCCCTCCCACCCTCCACATCCCACCCCTTTAGGTGGTCGCAAAGCACCGAGCTGATCTCCCTGTGCTATGTGGCTGCTTCCCAGTAGCTATCGATGTTACATTTGGTAATGTATATATGTCCATGGCACTCTCTCACTTCGTCCCAGCTTACCCTTCCCCCTCCCCGTGTCCTCAAGTCCTTTCTCTACGTCTGTGTCCTTAATCCTGTCCTGCCCCTAGGTTCTTCATAAACTTTTTTCTTTAGATTCCATATATCTCTGTTAACACACGGTATTTATTTTTCTCTTTCTGACTTACTTCACTGTGTAGGACAGACTCTAAGTCCATCCCCCTCACTACAAATAACTCAGTTTTGTTTCTTTTTATGGCTGAGTAATATTCCATTTATATATGTGCCAGATATTCTTTATCCATTCATCTATCGATGGACACTTAGGTTGCTTCCATGTCCTGGCTATTGTAAGTAGAACTGCAATGAACATTGTTGTATATAACTCTTTTTGAATTATGGTTTTCTCAGGGCAAATGCCCAGTAGTTGGATTGCTGGGTCACATGGTACTTCTATTTTTAGTTTTTTAAGGAACCTCTATACTGTTATCCCTAGTGGCTATAGCAATTTACATTCCCAGCAACAGTGCAAGAACGTTCCCTTTTCTCCAGTAAATGCCTCTCCAGCATTTATTGTTTGTAGATTTTTTTGATGATTGCCATTCTGACTGCTGGGAGGTGATACCTCACTGTAGTTTTGATTTGCATTTCTCTAATGATTAGTGATGTTCAGCATCCTTTCATGTGTTTGTTGGCAATCTGTATATCTCCTTTGGAGAAATGTCTTTTTAGGTCTTCTGCCCAGTTTTGGATTGGGTTGTTTGTTTTTGTGATATTGAGCTACACGAGCTGCTTGTAAATTTTGGAGATTAATCTTTTGTCATTTGCTTCATTTGAAAACATTTTCTCCCATTTTGAGGGCTGGCTTTTCATCTTGTTTATGTTTTCCTTTGCTGTGCAAAAGCTTTGAAGTTTCATTAGGTCCCATTTGTTTATTTTTGTTTTTATTTCCACTTCTCTAGGAGGTGGGTCAAAAAGGATCTTGCTGTGATTTATGTCATAGAGTGTTCTGCCTCTGTTTCCCTCTAATAATTTTATAGTGTCTGGTCTAACATTTAGATCTCTAATCCATTTTGAGTTTATTTTTGTGTATGGTGTTATGGAGTGTTCTAATTTCATTCTTTTACGTGTAGTTGTCCAGTTTTCCCAGCACCACTTACTGAAGAGACTGTCTTTTCTTCATTGTATATCTTTGCCTCCTTTGTCATAGATGAGTTAGCCATAGGTACGTAGGTTTATCTCTGGGCTTTCTATCTTGTTCAATTGATCTATATTTCTGTTTTTGTGCCAGTACCATATAGTCTTGATTAATGTAGCTTTGTAGTATAGTCTGAAGTTAGGAAGTCTGATTCCTCCAGCTCTTTTAATTTCCCTCAAGACTGCTTTGGCTATTCGGGGTCTTTTGTGTCTCCATACAAATTTTAAGATTTTTTTGTTCTAGTTCTGTAGAAAATGCCAGTGGTATTTGATAGGGATTGCATTGAATCTGTAGCTTGCTTTGGGTACTATAGTCATTTTCACAATATTGATTCTTCTAATCCAAGAACATGGTTTATACCTCCATCTGTTTATATCATCTTTGATTTCTTTTAGCAGTGTCTTATAGTTTTCTGAGTACAGGTCTTTTACCTCCTTAGGTAGGTTCAGTCCTATGTATTTTAATCTTTTTGTTGCAATGGTGAATGGGATTGTTTCCTTAATTTCTCTTTCTGATCTTTTGTTGTTAGTGTATAGGAATGCAAAAGATTTCTGTGCATTAATTTTGTATCCTGCAACTTTACCAAATTCATTGATTAGCTCTGGTAGTTTTCTGGTGGCATCTTTAGGATTCACTATGTGTAGTATCGTGTCATTTGCAAACAGTGACAATTTTACTTCTTCTTTTCCAATTTGTATTCCTTTTATTTCTTTTTCTTCTCTGATTACTGTGTCTAGGACTTCCAAAACTATGTTGAGTAATAGTGGTGAGAGTGGACATCCTTGTCTTGTTCCTGATCTTAGAGGAAATGCTTTTAGTTTTTCACTATTGAGAATGATGTTTGCTGTGGGTTTGTCATATACTGCCTTTATTATGTTGAGGTAGATTCCCTCTATGTCCACTTTTTGGAGACTTTTAATCATAAATTGGTGTTGAATTTTGTTGAAAGCTTTTCCTGCATCTATTGGGATGATCATATTTTTATTCTACAATTTGTTAATATGGTGTATCACATTGATTGATTTGTGTATATTGAAGAATTCTTGCATCCCTGGGATAAACCCCACCTGATCATGGTGCATGATCCTTTTAATGTGTTGTTCAATTCTGTTTCCTAGTATTTTGTTGAGGATTTTTACATCTATATTAATCAGTGATATTGGTCTCTAATTTTCTTTTTCTGTAGTATCTTTGTCTGGTTTTGGTATCAGGGTGATTGTGGCCTCATATAATGAGTTTGGGAGTGTTCCTTCCCCTGAAAAGTTCTGAAGAGTTTGAGAAGATTGGGTGTTGGCTCTTGTCTAAATGTTTGATAGAATTCACCTCTGATGCCATCTAGTTCTGGACTTTTGTTTGTTGGAAGATTTTTAATCACACTTTTAATTTCGTTACTTGTGATAGGTCTGTTCATATTTTCTATTTCTTCCTGGTTCAGTCTTGGAAGGTTATACCTTTCTAAGAATTTGTCCATTTCTTCCAGGTTGTCCATTTTATTGGCATAGAGTTGCTTGTAGAGGTCTCTTAGGATGCTTTGTATTTCTGTGGTGTCTGTTACAACTTCTCCTTTTTCATTTCTAATTCTATTGATTTGAGTCCTCTCCCTCTTTTACTTGAGTGTGGCTACAGGTTTATCATTTTTGTTTATCTTCTCAAAGAACCAGCTTTTAGTTTTATTGATCTTTGCTATTGTTTTTATTTCATTTATTTCTGCTCTGATCTTTATGATTTCTTTCCTTCTATTAACTTTGGGTTTTGTTCTTCATTCTCTAGTTCCTTTAGGTGTAGGGTTAGATTGTTTATTTGAGATTTTTCTGGTTTCTTGAGGTAGGCTTTTATTGCTATAAACTTCCCTCTTAGAACTGTTTTTGCTGCATCCCATAGGTTTTGGATCATCGTGTTTTTGTTGTCATTTGTCTCTAGGTATTTTTTGATTTCCTCTTTGATTTCCTCAGTGATCTCTTGGTTATTTAGAAATGTATTGTTTAGCCTCCATGTGTTTGTTTTTTACGTTATTTTCCCTGTAATTGATTTCTAATCTCATAGCATTGTGGTCGGAACAGCTGCTTGATATGATTTCAGTTTTCTTAAATTTACTGAGGCTTTATTTGTGACCCAAGATGTGATCTATCCTGGAGAATGTTCCGTGTGCCATTGAGAAGAACTTGTAGTCTGCTGTTTTTGGATGGAATGTCCTATAAATATCCATTAAATCTATCTGGTCTATTGTGTCATTTAAAGCTTGTGTTTCCTTATTAATTTTCTGTCTGGATGATCTCCATTGGTGTAAGTGAGGTGTTAAATTCCCTTGCTATTATTGTGTTACTGTTGATTTCCTCTTTTATAGCTGTTAGCAGTTGCCTTATATATTGAGGTGTTCCTGTGTTGGGTACATATATATTTATAATTGTTATATCTTGGATTGATCCCTTGATCATTATGTAGTGTCCTTCCTTGTCTCTTGTAACAGTCTTTATTTTAAAATCTATTTTATCTGATATGAGTATTGCTACTCCAGCTTTCTTTTGATTTCCATTTGCATGGAATATATTTTTCCATCCCCTCACTTTCAGTCTGTATGTGTCCCTAGGTCTGAAATGGGTCTCTTGTAGACAGCATATATATGGATCTTGTTTTTGTATCCATTCAGTGAGCCTGTGTCATTTGGTTGGAGCATTTAATCCATTCATGTTTAAGGTAATTATCAATATGTATGTTCCTATTACTATTTTCTTAATTGTTATGGGTTTGTCTTAGTGGGTCCTTTTCTTCTCTTGTGTTTCCCACTTAGAGAAGTTCCTTTAGCATTTGTTGTAGAGCTGGTTTCATGGTGCTGAATTCTCTTAGCTTTTGCTTGTCTGTTAAGCTTTTGATTTCTCCATCAAATCTGAATGAGAAAAAAAAAAAGAAAAAAAAATCTGAATGAGATACTTGCTGGGTGGAGTACTCTTGGTGGTAGGTTCTTCCCTTTCATCACGTTAAATTTATCATGCCACTCCCTTCTGGCTTGTAGATTTTCTGCTGAGAAATCAGCTGTTAACCTTATGGGAGTTCCGTTGTATGTTGTCATTTTTCCCTTGTTGCTTTCAATAATTTTTCTTTGTCTTTAATGTTTTCAATTTGATTACTGTGTGTCTCGGCATTTTTCTCCTTTGGTTTATCCTGCCTGGGACTCTCTGCGCTTCGTGGACTTCGGTGGCTATTTCTTTTCCCATGCTAGGGAAGTTTTCAACTATAATCTCTTCAGATATTTTCTCGAGTCCTTTCTCTCTCTGTTCTCCATCTGGGACCCCTATAATACGAATGTTGTTGCATTTAATGTTGTCCCAGAAGTCTCTTAGGTTGTCTTCATTTATTTTCATTCTTTTTCTTTATTCTGTTCCATGGCAGTGATTTCCACCTTTCTGTCTTCCAGGTCACTTATCCGTTCTTCTGTCACAGTTATTCTGCTACTGATTCCTTCTAGTGTATTTTTCATTTCAGTTATTGTATTGTTCATCTCTGTTTGTTTGTTCTTTAATTCTTCTAGGTGTTTGTTCCTTAATTCTTCTAGGTCTTTGTTAAGCATTTCTTGCATCTTCTCGATCTTTGCCTCCATTATTTTTCTAAGGTCTTGGATCATCTTCACTATCATTATTCTGAATTCTTTTACTGGAAGGTTACCTATCCCCACATCATTTCGTTGTTTTTCTGAGGATTTATCTTGTTCCTTGATCTGGTATAAAGTCTTCTGCCTTTTCATTTTCTCTATCTTTCTGTGAATGTGGTTTTCCTTCCACAGACTGCAGAATTGTAGTTCTTCTTGCTTCTGCTGTCTGCTCTCCAGTGATTGAGTCTATCTGAGAGGCTTGTGCAAGCTTCCTTATGCGAGGGACTGGTGGTGGGTAGAGCTGGGTGTTGCTCTGGTGGGCAGAGCTTTAATCTGCTTGTCTGTGGATTAAATAAAAGTTTAATAAAAAGTTTAATCCGCTTGTCTGCTGATGCATGGGGCTGGGTTCCCTCCCTGTTGGTTGTTTGGACTGAGTCGACCCAGCACTGGAGCCTACCTTGCTCTTGGTGAGGCTAATGGTGGACTCTGGGAGAGTTCACGCCAAGGAGTATTTCCCAGAACTTCTGCTGTCAGTGTCGTTGTCCCCATGGTGAGCCGCAGCCACACCCCACCTCTGCAGGAGACCCTCTAAAACTAGCAGCTAGGTATGATCATTCACCTATGGGGTGACTGCTCCTTCCCCTGGGTCCTGATGTGCACACTACTTTGTGTGTGTCCTCCAAGAGTGGAGTCTCTGTTGAGACTCTGAGTGCAGTTGAGACTCTGAGTGGAGTCGCACAGACTCTGGGTCCTGTGAAGCTTCGATGTTTTGTGGTTCTAGAAATCCTATAGGAGACGGTCCACAGCAGGTGACGCTAATGCTGTCATAGAGGTGGTGAAACCAAAGATCTGCACTTCCGACTAGAGGTGCTGATGTACAAACAGGACAAAATCATCTCATGTGAATGTAGTTCAGGCATGTTTAAAATGAATGCAGTCATGTTAATGCCTAACATCTTCTATCTTGTGCCTCTCCTCAAGGACCCCCTCCTCAGTTCCTGAGGCTCCTGTAAGTCATGTACAGGGGAATGGAGAGTGGGCTCTGTCCAGTCTGAGCCCTGAGTTACCCTGTGTGTATCTTAGGATACTTTGTATTTCTGTGGTGGCTCTTGTAACATCATCTCTTTCAGTTCTGATTTATTTGGGCCCTCTCTTTTAAAAAAAATACTACTGTTGTCTTTTATTCTTTACAGAAGTTTAATAAGTGTTTGATCTACTACCCTTACTCTATGTATACTTTTTGCCGTGAGATTTTTACTTTTGTTTGTTTTCTTGTTACTGTCAATAATTAGTGAGAATTCTTTTAAGCTACCTTCAACATTGCTTATAAAGGTGCTTTATTAGTGATGACAGAGCTTTAATGGAAGTCGTGTTCTGGTTGTAAACTAGAATGCAATGTGCCAGCAAAAAGTCCCTTAAGTGTATGTCTCATTACTTCTTGTTCTTTTTTTTTCCTTTTTTCTCTCTTTTTTTTCTTGTTCTTTTTTTTAGTTTTTATTTTTTATCAGAGCAAATTTGATTAAAATGTTTTGTTTGTTCTAGGTGTGTAAGATGTGGTTCTTTTACACATATACATGTATCTATACTTCTTCAGATCGTTTTCTCATGTAGCTTGTGACACAATGTTGAGTAGTCTTCTCTTGGTATTCCGTAGGTCTTTGGTGATTATATATTTCACATGTGTTTCTATATCTATGTTAACCCCAATATCCTAATATATCCAGTCCTCACACCTTTCCATTTGGTGAACCTTAACTTTGTTTAATGAATCTGTGATTGCCTTTCTCTGTGGAAATATCTTCATTGGTATCAATTTTTAGCTAACAACTATAAGTGATATTATAGGATATGTGTCTTTTGCTGTCTGACTTAGTACAATTTGCCTGATTACCTCTAGAATCATCTACGGTGCTGCAAATGGCATTGTTTCATTTTTTTCCCTAGATAATATTCCATCTGTACATGTACCAGTTCTTCTTTGTCCACTCACCTCTTGATGGACTTTTTGGTTGCCTCCATGTCTTGGCTATTGTAATACTGCTGCACTGCACATTTGCCTGCCTGTGTCTTTCCAATTCTGTCTTCTTATGTTATAGGCCCAAGAGTGGGCCTCCTGTATCATATAGTATCTCAGGGTTTACCATTTAAATGCACCACGATTCTGTGCTCATTAGTGGCTCTTTCCAGGTTACATCCCACTTAAAGTTGAGGGTATGCATTTCTCCACAACACCTTCAGCATTTATTTATTTATTTATTTTTAACATCTTTATTGAAGTATAATTGCTTTACAATGGTGTGCTAGCTTGTGCTTTACAACAAAATGAATCAGTTATACATATACATATGTTCCCATATCACTTCCCTCTTGCGTCTCCCTCCCTCCCACCCTCCCTCCCCTCCAGGCGGTCACAAAGCACTGAGCTGACCTCCCTGTGCCATGCTGCTGCTTCCCACTAGCTATCTACCTTACGTTTGGTAGTGTATATATGTCCATGCCTCTCTCTCCCTTTGTCACAGCTTACCCTTCCCCCTCCCCATATCCTCAAGTCCATTCTCTAGTAGGTCTCTGTCTTTATTCCTGTTTTACCCCTAGGTTCTTCATGACATTTTTTTTTCTTAAATTCCAGGTATATGTGTTAGCATACGGTATTTGTCTCTCTCTTTCTGACTTACTTCAGTGTGTATGACAGACTCTAGGTCTATCCACCTCATTACAAATAGCTCAATTTCGTTTCTTTTTATGGTTTCAGCATTTATTGTTTGTAGTTTTCTTGCTGATGGATATTCTGACTGGTGTGAGCTGATACCTCTTTGTGGTTGAATTTGCATATGACTCATAATCCTTTGAAATTGCGCTTTAAGGCATGTCCTTTTTATTTTTCAAACTGTGATTACAGCTTAGCTCTTCAAAGTGTTTTCTAAAGTATGTGTTACATTTTGAAATTTATTGGCCATTACCTCCCTCAAAACATTTTGAGGGCAGGTTTCATTTACAGCCCTGCAGTACTTGTTCACATGAAGTGACCATTAGCACAGGCTTTAAAGCTGCTTTTGCAGGTAATGGCCAGATTGCGGCAGCCTTTCTTTGTTCCCCATGCTGGTACTAGGGAAACAGAGCTTCCGGCCAGTGGTCTTCCTCGGTTATAAATTAGAGTGGAATGTGCCCGGATAAACCCCCAAACGCTGATGTCTCCTTACTTTTGTTTGTTTTTTAAATTTAATTTATCTTTTTATCGGAGTAATATTCCATTGTGTATATGGACCACTTCTTGGTGCATAGCTCTGTTGAGGGACATTTTCATTGCTTCCAAGTGTTGGCTATATTAAATATTGCTGGAGTGCAAGATTGTCAGCCTGTGACTTTTTGATTCTCATTTTCTCAGGTGATAGGCCCAGCAGTGGGTGTGACTGATTGACTAGTAGCTCAATGTTTACCTTTTCAAAGCACCTCCATTGTGTTTTCATTAGTGGCTCTTACCATGTCTCCCTTAGAACCGAGGGTACGAACTTCTCCACAATCCCTTCAGCATTTATAGTTTGCAGCATTTTTGCTAATGGCCAATCTGACTGCTGTGACCTGATAGGTTTTTGTAATTTGGGTTTGCATGACTTTAAAAATTCCTAAAATTCATCATTTTCCACGCCTTTTTCCTTTCTGTTAAAAATCAAGTGTGAGTACAATCTATCTCTTGAAGCTGTCTTCTTGGAAGGTTGCCCTCTTTTGAATTTTTGGTGGATATTCGACCCCAGGATTTTTTTGGAGGGCAGATGTCATTACAGAACTGCAAGTTTGGTGAATATTTAGTGACCATTAGCACTGGGTTTAAAGCTGCTGTTGTGGGAAACGGCCACAAGGAGGCAGCATTTGTCCTTTCCCAAATCTGGGTACTAGGGCAGCAGAGCCTTTCTGGAAGTCGTGGTCCTAGGTTTTAAGTTAGAATGGAATGTGCCAGGAGGAACGCCCATAAGTTTATGTCTCATTACATCTTGGTTTTTAAAATTTATTTAATCGGGGTAATGATTAGATATTGTTGGTCCAGATGTACACAATCTGGTTCATTTGTACAATATATATGTCTATTCATGTTCAGATCCTCTTCCCATGTAAAATATTACAGTGTTCCGTAGACCTCCCTTGCTATATGGTCCGTCTTTTTGATATATGTTTATTATATGTATTTGTATACGTATGGTAACGTTAATCTTAATTTATCCATTCTGCCCACCTTTCCTTTTAGATAAGCATACTTAATTTCTAAGTCTGTGAGTGTCTTTCTCTGTGGAAATATGTTCATTTGTGTTAGTTATTAGATAACGCCTATAAGTGATATCATAGGATATAGGTCTTTTGCTTTCTGACTTACCTCATATTCTGTGATTATCTCCAAGCTCATCTATGGCACCTCAAATAGCAGTGTTTCATTGTTTTCCATGGCTAATATTCTATTGTGAACGTGGACCACTTCTTCTTCATCCATACATCTGTTGATGGACATTTTGGTGGCTTCACTGTCTTGGCTATTGTGAATAAGGCTGCAGTGCAGCTTTTGCAGCCCGCGTCTTCTCGATTCTGGTCTTCTCAGTTGAGAGGCCCAGTGGTGTGACTGCTGCATCGAATGGTATCTCAACTTTTACTTTTAATCGTAGCTCCTTTCTGTTCTCATTATTGGCTCTTACCACGTTACATCTCACCAGCAGCTAGAGGGTACACAGTTCTCTAAAACCCCTTCAGAATTTATTGTTTGTAGACCTTTTGCTGATGGTCAGTCGACTGGTGTGAGTTGAAACCTTTTTGTACATTAGATTTGCATGAGTCTAATAATTCCTGAGGTTGAGCTTTCACCCATTTTCCTTTTTCTAAACAAGAGAGTGAGTCAAACTTACCTCTTCATACTATCGTCTTGAAAAATTTGTCAGTTTTGAATTTTATTGTCCATTCCCTACCTCAGTACAGTTGTTTAGGGCAGGTGTCCTTTGCAGCCCTGAGTCCTTGTGAATGTTAAGAGAACATTAGCTGTGGGCTTAACGCCGCTCTTGCGGAAAACGGCCACAAGGCAGCAGAATTTCTACATTTCCAACTCTGGGTTTTTGGGCAGCAGAGCCTTCCTGGAAATCGTGTTAGTAGGCTGCAAATTAGAGTGGAATGTGCCAGAGCACATCCCCAAGAGCTTATATCTCCTTACTTCTTGTTTGTTTTATAAATTTAATTTTTATTAATTATCAGAGCAAACTTGATAAAAATATTTTGTTTCTCCTAGGTGTACAGAATCTGGTTCATTATATCAATGTATCTGTCATTTATCTTTGCATTCTTTACCGTGTAGGTTATTACAGAGTGTTGCCTAGACCTCTCTTGGTATTCCATAGGTATTTTGTGATTATATATTTCATATGTATTAGTACATGTCTGTTAACCCTCATAGCCTAATTCACACATTCCTTACACTTTTCCATTTGGTTAAACATACTTTTTTTTTCTTAATCCATGCTTTTCCTTCTCTTGGAAATAAGTTCATGAGTATCAACTTTTAGGTAACACCTAGAAGTGATGTCATAGGATATCTGTCTTTCACTTTCTTTCTTTAATTTGAGTGATTATCTCTAGGTCCTTATATGGTGGTGCAAACGGCACTGTTTCATTGTTTTCCATAGCGAATATTCCATTGTTTACATGGACCACTTCCTCTTTGTGCATTTTTCTGTTGATGGACATTTTGGTTTCTTCCAAGTCTTGGCTATGTTAAATATTCCTGCAGTACAGGATTGCCAGCCTGTGTCTTTTCCATTCTGCTCTGCTCAGGTGGTAGGCACATCAAAGGACCTACCAGATCACATGGTAGCTCAATTTTTACCCTTAAACATACCTCCATTATGTTCTCACTACTGGCTGTTACCAGTTTACATCCCCCCCAGCAGCTGGAGGGTACACAGTTCTCTGAAACCCCTTCAGCATTTATTCTTTGTAGACTTTTTGCTGAAGAACATTCTGACGGCTGTGAGGTGAACATTTCTGTAATTGGATTTGCATGGCTTTATTCATTGCTGATGTTGCGCATTTTTCAATTTCCTTTTATTTTAAAGAGAAAAAAAAGAAAAGACAAAATGTGCGTAAAATATGCCTCTTGACATTGTCTTCTTGAAATGTTGACGTCTTTTGAATTTTCTGGTCGATTACGACCCCAGGACATTTTTTGAGGCCCGGTGTCCTTTACAGTGCTGCACATATTTTGAATATTAAGTGAACATTACCTCTTGGTTTAAAGCTGCTGTTGTGTGAAACAGCCACAAGGCGGCAGCATTTCTCCTTTACCAAATCTGGTTACCAGGGCAACAGAGCCTTAATGGAAGTCCTGTTCTAGGTTGAAAATTAGAATGGGATGTGCCAGGAAAAATTCCTTTCAGTTTATGTCTCATTATTTCTTGTTCATATTTTTAATTTAATTTTTATTTTTTATCGCAGCAAATTTGATTACAATGTTTTTTTTTGGTTCTAGGTGTGCAAGATGTGGTTCTTTCACACACATACATATATCTATTCTTCTTTGGAACCTTTTCCCAGGTAGGTTATGACACAATGTTGAGTAGTCTTCTCTTGGTATTCCGTAGGTCTTTGGTGATTATATATTTCACATGTGTTTCTATATCTATGTTAACCCCAATATCGTAATGTATCCAATCCTCACACCTTTCGATTTAGGGAACCATAAGTTTGTTCAATGAATCTGTGATTGCCTTTCTCTGTGGAAATATCTTCATTGTTATCAATTTTCAGGTAACACCTATAAGTGATATACGTTAGGTGTCTTTCGCTTTCTCACTTACTACAAGTTGCATGGTTACCTCTAGACTCATCTATGGTGCTGCAAATGGCATTGTTTCATTTTTCTCCCGAGCTAATATTCCATCTCTACATGTAACAGTTCCTCTTTGTCCACTCATCTGTTGATGGACTTTTGGTTGCTTCCATGTCTTGGCTATTGTAATACTGCTGCAGTGCAGATTAGCCTGCCTGTGTCTTTCCAATTATGTCTTCTTATGTTATAGGCCCAGGAGTGGGCCTGCTGGATCATATAGTAGCTCAATGTTTACCTTTTAAAGGCACCTCCACCCTGTTCCCATTAGTGACTCTTACCAGGTTACGTCCCACTTCAAATTAAGGGTATGCATTTCTCCACAACCTCTTCAGCATTGATCGTTTGTAGTTTCTTTCCTGATGGTTATTCTGAATGGTGTGAGCTGATACCTCTGTGTGGTTGGATTTGCATGTGTCTCATAATCCTTTGAAATTGAGCTTTCAGGCATGTCCTTTTATTTTTCAAACGGTTATTACAGCTTAGTTCTTCAAATGGTTTTCTTGAAATATGTGCCACATTTTGAAATACTTTGGCCTTTACCTCCCGCAAGACATGATGAAGGCAGGTTTCCTTTACAGCCCTGCAGGACTTGTTCATATGAAGTGAAAATTAGCATAGGTTTTAAAGCTGCTTTTGCAGGTAATGGCCAGAGGGTGGAGCATTTCATAATTCTATGAAACGTAACTGAACACACAATATATATTTTTTCTTTTAAATTTCCATTGTTACTTTTTTAAAGTACAATTATAATTGAAGTTCTTTGTAACAAGTGAAATTTAAAAAATTAAAGGAAAAGATAATATTTTACCACTTGCCATCCTTTCCCATTTGCTGAAACGACCAGCATAATGTGTAGAGTTCTCATTTTATCCAGGTGTTCTATCATCTGGAACATCATGCTTCTCACTGTAGAAAAACAGATTGAGCTCTCACACTTTTTATAGGCTACATAACAGTCCATAGAACAGAAGTACCAACTATTTCAGACTTAGCTTTTTGAGGGACACTCAGGTTACTTTCTGTTTTATTTTGTTGTTCTTTTTCTGGGGGGGGGTAGGAGTTTATTATTTATTTATTTATTTTTGTTGTGTTGGGTCTGAGTTTCCGTGTGAGGGCTTTCTCTAGTTGTGGCAAGTGGGGGGCCACTCTTGATCTCGGTGCGCGGGTCTCTCACTATTGCGGCCTCTCTTGTTGCAGAGCACAGGCTCCAGATGCGAGGGCTCACTGGTTGTGGCTTATGGGCCTAGTTGCTCCATGGCATGTGGGATCCTCCCAGACCAGGGCTCGAACCTGTGTCCCCTGCATTAGCAGGCAGATTCTAACCACCGCACCACCAGCGAAGCCCTCTATTTTGTTGTTCTGCTAGTTTGTTTTAACCCAAGAAAATATTTTTTTAAATACAAAAAAACAAAATTAAGCTAGGGGTAAGGATTAGGGTTTAGGGTAAGGTTTAGGGTTAGGGTATGGGTTAGGATTATTGTACGGCTTAGAGTATGGTTTAGGGTTATGGTTATGGTATGGGTTAGTGTTAGGGTACAGTTTAGGGTATGGCTATGGTTTAGTGTTAGGGTACGGGTTAAGGTATGGGTTAGTGTTAGGGTATGGGTTAGGATTCAGGTACGGTTTACGTTCAGGGTTATGGTTAGGTTTAGTGTATGGGTTAGTGTTAGGTACGGGTTAGGGTTAGGTTTAGTGTTAAGGAAGGGGTACAGTTTAGGGTACAGGATAGGGAACAACAAAGGGTTAGGGTTAGGGTACGTGTTAGGGTACAGTTTAGTGTTAGTGTACGGGTTAGGATTAGGGTACGGTTTAGGGTAAGGTTTAGGGTTAGGGTTAGGGGACGGGTATGGTTTGGGATACAGTTTAGGGTATGACCACGGGTTAGGAGTAGGGTAAGTGTTAGGGTACGGTTTAGTGTTAGTGTACAGGTTAGGATTATGGTACGGGATAGTGTAAGGGTTAGGGTTAGGGAATGGGTACGGATTAGGTTGCAGGTTAGGGTATGACAACGGGTTAAGGTTAGGGTACGTGTTAGTGTATGGGTTAGGATTAGGGTACGGGTTAGGTTATGGGTTAGTGTTAGGGGATGGGTTAGGATTAGGATACGGGTTATGGTACGGTTTAGGGAAAGGGTTAGGATACGGGGTAGGGTTAGGATAAAGTTTAGTGTATGGCTATGTGTTACTGTTAGGGTACATGTTAGTGTATGGGTTAGTGTTCGTGTACAGCTTAGGGTAAGGGTTAGGGTTAGGGAACGGGTACGGTCACAGGTACAGGTTAGGGTACGGTAGCGGGATAGGGTTAGAGTACGTGTTAGGATGAGACTTCTTTGTAGTGCAGATTTGAATTTCCCACTTGCTTGGTTGGCCAAAAAGTGTGTATGCATTTTATTCTGAATATACTCAGGAAAAAACGCATACGCCCTTTTTGGCCAAGTGCATCGCTGCCAAACGATGTGCCAAACAGGAGGTTACAAGCACTGACTCTCCAAGTGGGGAGATTGTTAGTAAAGCGTCTGGAATGGCGAACCCGAGTACCAGAGGACGAATAATGAGATGCGTTTTAGAAACCTTGCCCGATCACACTGTGGACCATCCTCTGGGTTTCCCACGCATGTTTTAGCTGTAGGAAGAATCCCTTAAACCTGGAGGGTTGGGACCCATGGAATGGGTAGCACGCAGTACTACTTCAAAGGGTCTGCATTTGCTCACCGAACCTCACCAATCCTCACAGCCCCAAGTGTCCAGCCTTATGCCTCACTCAGCTGTGGGTGTAGATGTGGAAAATCCAGGTTTCATCACAAGCCTGAACGAGTTATTTAAGAATTTCTCTCTCTTTCACTGTCTTTGTGTTTTGATTTTGAAATTTATTTTTATAATGGGGTTTAGCTGATTTGCACTGCTGTGTTTATGCCGCTCGATGCACACTTGATTCTCTTACGGAGACATATAAATACATAGGTTTTAAGATTCTTACTAGTCAGATATATTCCTCTGCGGTGAATAGGGGGTGTTGAGTCCACTTCGTTGAACAAGGAGTATATCTTGTCTATTACTGGCTGATGGAACGGTATCTGTGCTCATTTCAATCTCTGGATTTATGCAGCACCCCAACTCACCTTTCCCCTTAAGCAAGCATAAGTTGGTTTTCTAAATGTGAGACTCTGTTCTGTTTTGTAATTCAGTTCATGTGTAGCCAAGTTTACATTCCCTCTATAAGTATTATCTTATGACTAGTTTCTTTTTCTGTGTGACTTATTTCACTCAGAATCATCAAACCTAAATCCACTCATTATGCTGCTACGGGCCTGATGACATTGATTTCATTGCGGAGTGATATTCCATTGTACATAAGTACCACAACTTCTTTATCCATTTTTCTCTTTCTGGGATATTTAAGTTGTTCCGTTGTCGAGGTTCTTGTAAACACAGCAGCCCTAAACTTTGGGGTGGCTGTGTCTTTTTGATTTTAATTTCCCTAAGCTATAGGACCATAAGTGGAAGTGCCCGAGTCTCGGTAGCTTTGTCTTTTAGATGTTTCAGGAAACACCATACACTTCTCCAGAGTGGCTGTTGGCCATTTACATCCCGCCCATCAGCATAACAAGGCTCCCAGTTCTCCATGGCCTGTCCTGCCTTTCTGGATTTTACACTTTTTTCAGATGGCCCATTTGACCGGGGGGAAGTGAAACTTCATTGTAGTGCGGATTTCCATTGCACGCTTCCTTGGTTGGCAAAAAAGGCCGTATGCGTTTTTTTCCTGGATATATTCAGGAAAAAACGCATATGCATTTTTTGGCCAAGTGCATCATTGTCGAAGTTCTGCCGCTTTTCATATGCTTTAAATGCAATTCCAATCTACCTCCTGAAATCTGTTTCCTGCAATTATGCCTCGCTTTCAAGTCCTCTTCGCAGCCTTACCTCAATATATTTTTGGACGATAGTTGTCCTTTATAACTCTGCAGGTTTGTGAATTGCAGTGACCCTGAGCTCCTTTTTCCAACTCGCTTTTTTGTGAGCTGGACGCAAAACGGCAGGATTGCTTCAGGCCCTAATCTGGTTCTGGCGTGGCACGCTGAGCCTTTGGTTAATTCTTCTTCTTGGTGGTAAATTAGAGTGAAATGTGCCCGTCCAAATAACTACAGCTAGTCTCTCATTGGTTCTCCCTATTCCCGTTCATCCTCCGCAGAAATTACAGAGTGTGCCAAACAGGAGGTTACAAGCACTGACTCTCCAAGTGGGGAGATTGTTAGTAAAGCGTCTGGAATGGCGAACCCGAGTACCAGAGGACGAATAATGAGATGCGTTTTAGAAACCTTGCCCGATCACACTGTGGACCATCCTCTGGGTTTCCCACGCATGTTTTAGCTGTAGGAAGAATCCCTTAAACCTGGAGAGTTGGGACCCATGGAATGGGTAACGTGCAGGATTACTTCAAAGGGTCTGCATTTGCTCACCGAACCTCACCAATTCTCTCAGCCCCAAGTGTCCAGCCTTATGTCTCACCCAGCTGTGGGTGTAGATGTGGTAAATCCAGGTTTCATCACAAGCCTGAACAAATTATTTAAGAATTTCTCTCTCTTTCATTGTCTTTGTGTTTTGTTTTTGAAGTTTATTTTTATAATGGGGTTGAGCTGATTTTCACTGCTGTGTTTATGCATCTGTACACACACTTGATTCTCTTACGGAGACATATAAATACATAGATTTTAAGATTCTTATTAGTCATATATATTCCTCTGCGGTGAATAGGGGGTGTTGAGTCCACTTCGTTGAGCAAGGGGTAGGTCTTGTCTATTCCATATTTGGCTTATGGAACGGTATCTGTTCTCATTTCAATCTCTGGATTTATGCAGCACCCCAACTCACCTTTCCCCTTAAGCAAACATGTTTGTTTTCTAAATGTGAGACTCTGTTCTGTTTTGTAATTCAGTTCATGTGTAGCCAAGTTTACATTCCCTCTATAAGTGATATCTTATGATAAGTTTCTTTATCTGTGTGACTTATTTCCTTAGAATCATCGTACCTAAATCCACTCATTATGCTCCTACGGGCCTGATGATATTGATTTCATTGCTGAGTGATATTCCATTGTACATAAGTACCACAACTTCTTTATCCATTTTCCTCTTTCTGGGATATTTAAATTGTACCGTAGTCGAGGTTCTTGTAAACACAGCAGCCCTAAATTTTGGGGTGGCTGTGTCTTGTTGATTTTAATTTTCCTAAGCTATAGGGCCATAAGTGGAAGCAACCTAGGCTCTGTAGCTTTGTTTTTTAGATGTTTCAGGAAACACCATACACTTCTCCAGAGTGGCTGTTGGCCATTTACATCCCGCCCATCAGCATAACAAGGCTCCCTGTTCTCCATGGCCTGTCCTGCCTTTCTGGTTTTTACACTTTTTTCAGATGGCCCTTTTGACCGGTGGGAAGTGAGACTTCATTGTAGTGCAGATCTCCGTTGCAGGCTTGCTTATTTGGACAAAAAGAGCGTATGCGTTTTTTCCTGCATGTATTCAGGAAAAAAATGCATACGCCCTTTTTGGCCAAGTGCATCATTGTCAAAGTTCTGCCGCTTTTCATATGCTTTAAATGCAGTTTCCATCTACCTCCTGAAATATATTTCCTGCAATTGTGCCATGCTTTCAAGTCCTCTTTGCAGCCTTACCTCAATATATTTTTGGACGATAGCTGTCATTTATAACTCTGCAGGTTTATGAATTACAGTGCCCCTGAGCTCCTTTCTTCAACTCGCTTTCTTGTGGGCTGGCCGCAGAACTGCAGGATTGCTTCAGGCCCTAATCTTGTTTCATCACGGCACGCTGAGCCTTTGGTTAATTCCTCTTCCTGGTGGGAAATTAGAGTGAAATGTGACCGTCCAAACACCTACAGCTAGTCTCTCATTGGTTCTCCCTATTCCCGTTCAACCTCCGCAGAAATTGCTAACTGTGCCAAACAGGAGTTTTAAGGCACTGACTCTCTACGTGGGGAGATTTTTAGTAAAGCGTCTGGAATGGCGAACCCGTGTACCAGGGGACAAAAAATGAGATGGGTTTTAGAAACGTTGCCCGATCACATGGTGTACAATCCTCTGGGTTTCCCATGCATGTTTTAGCTGTAGGAAGAATCCCTTAAACCAGGAGAGTTGGGACCCAGGGAATGGGTAGCATACAGTATTACTTCAAAGGGTCTGCATTTGCTCACGGAACCTCACCAATCCTCTCAGCCCCAAGTGTCCAGCCTTATGTCTCACCCAGCTGTGGGTGTAGATGTGGTAAATCCAAGTTTCATCACAAGCCCTGAACGAATTATTTAAGAACTTTCTCTCCTTCACTGTCTTTGTTTTTGAAATTTATTTTAATAATGGGGTTTAGTTGATTTTCACTGCTGTGTATACTGCTCTACACACACTTGATTCTCTTACGGAGACATATAGATACATATGTTTTAATATTCTTATTGTCAGATATATTCCTCTGCGGTGAATAGGTGGTGTTGAGTCTAATTCGTTGAGCAAGGAGTATATCTTGTCTATTATATATTTGGCTTATGGAATACTATCTGTGACAATTTCAATCTCTGGTTTTACGCAGCACCCCAACTCACCATTCCCCTTAAGAAAGCATAAGTTTGTTTTCTAAATGTGAGATCTGTTCTGTTTTGTAATTCAGTTCATGTGTAGCCAAGTTTACATTCCCTCTATAAGTGATATCTTATGATAAGTTTCTTTTTCTGTGTGACTTATTTCCTTTGAATCATCGTACCTAAATCCATTCATTATGCTTGTACGGGCCTGACGACATTGATTTCATTGTTGAGTGATATTCCATTGTACGTAAGTACGAAAACTTCTTTATCCATTTCTCTCTTTCAAGGATATATAATTTGTACCGTAGTCGAGGCTCTTGTAAACAGGGCAGCCCTAAACTTTGCGGTGGTTGTTTCTTGTTATTTTAATTTTCCTGAGCTATAGTGCTATAAGTGGGTTTAGGGTTAGGGTTAGGGTTAGGGTTAAGGTTAGGGTTAGGGAACGGGTATGGTTTAGGATGCGACAATGGTTTAGGGTGAGCGAAAGTGTTAGGGTACAGGTCAGTGTTAGTGTACCGTTTAGGATTAGGGTAAGTGTTAGGGTAATGCTTCGTGTTAGGGTTACGGTTAGGGAACGGGGACGGTTTAGGGTACAGGTTAGGGTACGACAACGGTTTAGGGATAGCGTACATGTAAGGGTAAGGTTTAGTGTTAGCGTACGGGTTAGGATTAGGGGACGGGTGAGGGTAAGGCTTCAGGTAAGAGTTAGGGTTAGGGGAGAGGGACAGTTTAGGGTACAGGTTAGGGTGCGACAATGGTATAGGATGAGCGTACGTGTTAGGGTATGGGTTAGTGTTAGCGTATGGGTTAGGATTAGGTGACGGGTTAGAGTAAGGCTTCGGGTAAGGGTTAAGGTTAGGGTTAAGGGACGGGGAAGGTTTAGGGTACAGGTTAGGGTACGACAACGGTTTAGGGTGAGCATACGTGTGAGGGCACGGGTTAGTGTTAGCGTACGGGTTAGGATTAAGAGAGGGGTTAGGGTAAGCCTTCGGGTAAGGGTTAGGGTTAGGGTTAGGGTTAGGGGACGATTTAGGGTACAGGTTAGGGTACGACAATGGTATAGTGTGAGCGTACGTGTGAGGGAACGGGTTAGTGTCAGCGTACGGGTTAGGATTAGGGGACGGGTTAGGGTAAGGCTTCAGGTAAGCGATAGGGTTAGGGTTAGGGTTAGGGGACAGGGACGGTTTAGGGTACAGGTTAGGGTAAGACAACGGTTTAGGGTGAGCGTACGTGTGAGGGCACGGGTTAGTGGTAGCGTACGGGTTAGGATTAGGGGACGGGTTAGGGAGAGGGTTAAGGGAAGGATTACGGTTAGGGGACGGGGACGGTTTAGGGGACAGGTTAGGGTTAGATTTAGGGGACGGGGACGGTTTAGGGGACAGGTTAGGGTACGACAATGGTTTATGGTGAGCGTACGTGTGAGGGCATGGGTTAGTGTTAGCGTACGGGTTAGGATTAGGGGACGGGTTAGGGTAAGGCTTCGTGTAAGGGTTAGGGTAAGGGTTAGGGTTAGGGTTAGAGGACGGGGACGGTTTAGGGGACAGGTTAGGGTACGACAACGGTTTAGGGTGAGCGTACGAGTGAGGGCACGGGTTACTGTTAGCGTACGGGTTAGGATTAGGGGACGGGTGAGGGTCAGGCCGCGTGGAAGGGTTAGGGTTAGGGTCCGGGCTAGGGTTAGGGGACGGGGACGGTTCAGGGTCCAGGTGAGGGTACGACAACGCTTTAGGGGGAGTATACGTGTGAGGGCGCGGGATAGTGTTAGCGTACGGGTTAGGATTAGGGGACCGATGAGGGTCAGGCCTCGGGGAAGGGTTAGAGATAGGGTTCGGGCTAGGGTTAGGTTGAGGGGACGGGGACGGTTTAGGGTCCAGGTGAGGGTACGACAACGCTTTAGGGGGAGCGTACATGTGAGGAGCGGGTTAGTGTTAGCGTTCGGGTTAGGATTAGGGGACGGGT
>NW_020838271.1:0-22669 GCF_003676395.1 Aethalodelphis obliquidens | reverse complement strand
CTTCCAACTCCCTCACATCCTCACCAATACTTGTTTTCTGCTTGTGTATGTGTGTGTGTGCTTGTGTGTGTATGCATGCACACAAATATATAAACACGCATTTAGTGATATGGAGCATCTATTCAAGTGCTTAGTCATTTGTACATCTTTTTGAAGAACTATCTGTTCAAGTCTTTTATCCATTTTTGAATCAGGGTGTTTGCTTTTTATTGAGTTGTAGGAGCTCTCTGTATTTTCTGAATAGAAATCTCTTGCCAGATAGATGGCTTTCAAATATTTTCTCCCATCTTGTGGGTTGCCGTTTTATTCTGTTTACATTTCTTTGATACACACTTTTTTTAAAATTATGTACTGGAAATTGTTTATTCTTTTTGTTAGCTGTACCTTTGTTGTTCCTTTGTTTCATATTGAGGGAAACACTGCCAAATCCAATGTCATGAAGCTCTTGTCCTGTGTCTTCTTCTAAGACTTTTTATTTTATTAGGTCTTATATTTAGTTTCTTGATACATTTTCATTAATTTTTGAATATGATGTTAGGTAAGGGTCCATGTTCCTTCTTTCGCATGTTGACAACAAGACTTCTCAGCACCATTTGTTGAAAATACTATCCTTTCTACTTTGAAAAGTCTTGGCAACTTTTCAAAAATCATTTGGCCATATATCAGGATTTATTTCTGGGTGTTCTATTCTATTCTATTGGTCTTGAATAAGGGAGAAAATAGTATAACCTATCCAGGTTGATGAAGAACATAAAGAAAGACAAGAACTGAGAATTAGGAGGGCAATATAAAACAGCAGGGAGTAAAAGACAGTGTGAGAGAAGATCTTGTATTTGTGAGTTCATGGAAATATGATCATGCTAAAACCACTAAACGCCTGACTTTGAACAATACAGTAAATGTTCTAGCAAGGAACATAACACTTACCCATCTCTGGGAAATATAATATGGGCATAAAGGTAAACTACACACAAATATATTAAAAAGGGAAGGGTTTTCATGGTGTGAGAATATGGTGGGATTTGAAATACAATTTACTTCTGTTCTACCATCGTCTCTAAAATTTATCACAGTGTATATACAAACAATTCCAATTCTGGTAATGTTCTTGACAGGTTTATATATGAACTTCAGCAGACCAGTAAATGTACATTCATAATAGGACTGTTCTTTAATCCAAAAAACAAAACACAAAAACTGGAAAGACTAGAGTTCACTTTATCAACACACATACAGATGAAGTGATGGTTAACAGTCCAAAAACAGAAGATGAGCATGGGTGCAAGAGGTTAATCCCCAGGCTGGGGTGGGGTGCAGAGTTTGAGGGTAACACAGGTAGAAAATCCTTTTGTCCTATCCTTGATTTTTGAGGTATGGAAATTCACAGATCACTACCTTCATTTAAAAAAGAATGAATGCACTATTCAATTTTTTAAAACAGGAGAAGTAAACATGAGTGAAAATAAATTTCAAACTGTCACTAATCAAATAAGATACTAAGAAAAATTAAATAATGTGATTTAAGAATGAAGTGGAGAGATTGTCCAAGATGGTAGCATTGAAAGACCCAGAGCTTGATGTCTCTCATGGGCACACCAAAGTCACAACTGTTTACAGAACAGCAATTGATGAAAAAGGCCGGGACCTACCATAAAAGATGTTTTACAGCTAAAGATATAAGAAAGGCACCTTGGCAAGACAGGAAAGAAGGGCAAAATCTCAATAGAATCAAGACCCATGCCACCAGGTGGGTGGCCCAAAAGTCGGAGAATAATTACAGTTTCTGAGGTGTTCCCAGGTAGCAAGGGGTATGAACCCAACATCAGGCTCCCAAGCCCAGGGATCTTATGCTGAAAAGAAGAGTTCCTAGAAAGTTGGGCTTTGAAGACCAGTAGTGCTTATTTTCCAGAGAGCCAGAGGGTTGTGGGAAATAGAGATTCTACTCTTAAAGGATGCTCACAAAATCCCACATGATCCGAGAATCAGAACATAAGCAGAAATTTGAAAGCATCCTGGGTCATACCTACCTCCTGATCTTGGAGAGTCTCCCAGAGAGGCAAGAGGCAACTACAGCACAGCCTCAGGGACATAGACACTGGCAGCAGCCATTTGGGGGAGCTCCTACCTCGTGGCCACTGGTACCAGCAAGCATAATTTCAGAATCCTCCCTATATCTTTTTAGCCTCAGGACGTAACCCTGCCATTTCAACCAGACTATAGACACAAGTGCTGCAGGATGCTGCAGGCCAAGAAACTAACTGAGCCGGGGCATAGCCCCATCCACCAGCAAAAAGGCTGCCTTCAGAACCTCTCAATGCCCAGCTGCCCCTGGACATAGGCCCAGCCACCAAAAACCCCAGGACCAGCCTCCACACCTCAGTGGACAGGCACTAGCCCCAGAGTTCCTGGCCCCTCTGACAAGTGAACCTGCTCTGGCCTTGGAATCAGCCTCACCATCAGCAGTGATTACTGCACAGGGACTGGATGGAGCTTGGACCTACCCAACAGCAAACCTGCTCTAGCAGTGGGATCAGCCTCATATACCAACAGGCACACACCAGCTCCAGGAATACCACAGCCCACAGCCTGTGTGACCAGAACACTCACTTGCAGGCCAGAAGCAGCCATGGACTCAGCAGGGTCCTGAACCTGCCCATCAGAATGCCAACACAAGATTAGGGGTACCCCAGACCCTGCAGATAGCTGTGTCAGGAACAGTGATCCAAGTCCAACTCTGCGATTCCTGGGCCCTGCAGACAGAACTCAGGACCTGTGTCTTCCACCCAGTAGCCAGCATAGCCCCAGGACCAGTGACTGGGCACTAGCCCTGATATCACCTGGACTACAACTCTATCCATAAGTGAACCAGCACTAGATTTGATGTCTCCCAGCGTTGTGCAGCCAGCTGCCTTATGATTTGGCCTCACCAAGCAGCACAGACAGCCTCCATACAAGGCAGGGTCTGTCAAACAAGCAGTCTGGGGGCAGCCAAGCCTACCAGACCACCCACAGTAGTCAGTCCACCACAACAGAAGAGCCCAAGCAGCCCACATAGGCGGTACACCTAGATCATATAGTTCTCGTGACCAGGGGACAGTGGGCTGCTGGGACACATAGGACCTCTCCTACCAAAGGCCACTTCTCCAAGGTCAGGAAATGTAATGAACCTACTACATACATAGCAATAAAAACAGCAAGTTAAGAAAAATGAGGCGACACAGAAACACGATCCAAATGAAGGAACAAGATAAGAACCCAGAAGAAGATCTAAGTGAAGTGGAGATAGCCAATCTCCTCAACAAACAGTTCAAGGTAATGACTATAAAGATGATCAAAGAACTCAGGAGAAGAATGGACGACCAGAGCAAGAAGTTAGAATTTTTTTTTTAAAAAGAGTTAGACCATTAAAGAACAATAAAACAGAGAAGAAGAATGCAATAACTGAAATGAAAAATACACTAAAAGGAAACTACTGTAGACTACATGATACAGAGGAATGAATCAGAAAACTGAAGGACAGAGTACTGGCAATCACTGAAGATGAACGGTAAAACAACAGATTAAAATGAAATGAGGAAAGTTGAACAGACTTGTGAAACAACATCAAGTGTACTAATATTTGCATTATACTGGTCCCAGGAGCAAAAAGGAAAGAGAAAGCAGTGTAGAACATACCTGAAGACATATGAGCTGAAAACTTCCATAACCTGGGAAAGAAAACAGACATCCAAATCCAGTAAACACAGTAAGGCCAAACCAGGATCAACCCAAAGAGGACCACACCAAGACTCATTGTAATTAAAATGGCAAAAAAATAAAGATAAAAAGACACTATTAAACAGAACAAAGGAAAAGCAACAAGTTACAAACATGGGAACTTGCATAAAGTTATCAGCTGACTTTTCAGGATAACCTCTGCATGCCAGAAGAGAGTGGCATGGCATATTTAAAGTCATGAAAGGGAAAAGCCTATAACCAAAAATACTCTACCCAGCAAGGCTCTCCTACAGATTTGATGGTGAGATCTAAAGTTTTACAGAGAAGCAAAACTAAAAGATCTCAGCATTGCCACACCAGCTTTATGAGAAATCGTAAAGGGGCTTTTCTAAGTGAAAAAGAAAAGGCCACAACTGAAACATAAAAATTAGGAAAGGAAACTTACTAAAGAAAAACCTCATTGGATAAGGCAAATATTCAACAAAGGTAGTAAATCAACCATGAACACAGCTAATAGGAAGAATGAAAGAAAACAGTAATAAAATCATCTATATTCACAATAAGAAGTTAAGGGACACACAAAACAAGTAGATGTAAAATATAAGGTCAAATTCAGTAACTGTGGGGGAGCAGGGTAACAGTGAAGGGTTGTTAGCATCCATGTGAAATTAAGAGCTCAGCAACTTCAATAATCACACACACACACACACACACACACACACACACACACACACACACACACCTGAAAGAAATCCAAACATAATATTAAAGATAGTCCTCACATCACAGATGAAGGGAGTAAAAGGAACACTGAAGAAATTAAAGAGGTATTCTAAAAATACTCAAGACAAATGAAAATGAGCACACAATGATCGAAAATCTATGGGACACAGCCAACGCAGTTCACAGGGGGAAGTTATAGTGATACAAGCTTATTCTTAGGAAACAAGAAAAATATAAAATAAACAGCCTAACATTACACCTGAAGGAATTAGAAAAAGAAGAAAAAACAAAACTCAAATCTGTGAGAAAGAAAAAAATTAAGAAAACAATACCATATGCAATCACACCAAAAAGAATAAGATGCCTAGGAAAAAACACACCTAAGCAGGTAAAAGACATGTACTCAGAAATCTATCAGCCACTGGTGAAAGAAGTTGAAGGCAACAGAAGAAGATGGGAAAATATAGCAGGTGCATGGACTGGAAGAATTAATACTGTTAAAATAACCATAATACCAAAGACAATCTACAGACTTAATGCAATCTCTATCAGAATACCAAAGCATTTTCACAGAACTTGAAAAAGTAATTTTAAAATTTGTATAGAAACACAAAGACCCCAAATAGCCAAACAATCTTGAGAAAGAACAGAGCTGGAGGCATCACGCACCTTGACTTCAGATTATGCTGCAAAGTGACAGTAATCAAAGAGAATTGGCCTGGAGCAAAAACAGACCCAAAGATCACTGGAATAGAATAGAGATCCCCGAAATAAGCCCACACACTTATATTTAATTGATTTATGACAAAGCAGGCAATATGGAGAAAAAACTGTCTCTTCAATAAGTGGTACTGGGAAAACTGGTCAGCTACATGGAAAAGAATAAAATTAGAGTATTTTAGCACACCATATATAAAATAAACGCAAAACTGAATAAAGACCTAAATGTAGGACCATAAGACCCCTAGAGGACAATACAGAGCATTCTCCAACATAAATGATAGCAACAGTTTTAGGTTCAGTCTACTAAGGCAAATGAAACAAAAGCAAAAATAAACAAATGGGACTTCACTAAACTTAAAAGATCTTGCACAGCAAAGGAAACCAAAGACAAAATGAAAAGACAACCTGCTGAAGGAGAGACAATATTTGCACATGATAAGAGGTTAACACCAAAAAGATGACCAAGCAAGGGCTCATATCTAAACTACAGAAACAGCACATAAAACTCAATATCAAAACAACACTCAAAATCTTTCTTAAAAAAATGAGAAGACCTAAATAGACATTTTTCCAAGGAAAAACTACAGATAGACAGCCAGAACACACAAAGATGCTAAACACAGCTAATCGCCAGTAAAATGAAAATGAAAACGATGAGATATATATCACCTCAGTCTTGTCAGAATGGCTGTCATCAAAGAGATCACAAATAACAAAGGTTGGTGAGGATGTGGAGAAAGGGAAACTCTTGTACACTCTTGATGTGAATGTGAAGTAGTGCAGCTACTGTGGAAAGCAGAATGGAGGTTCCACAAAAAACTAAAAATAGAACTAACATAATATCCAGCAATTTCACTCTTGGGTATATCAGAATAAAACAAAAACACTATTTCAAAAAAATAACTGCACACCAATGTTCATAACAGTGTTATTTGCCATAGGCAGATATAGAGTCAAACTAAGTGTTCATCAATAGGTTAGGGGATAAAAGATATTTTTTATGATGACTTCAAAAAAAATGAAATTTTGCCATTTGCAAGAACATGGATGGACTTGGAGGGTATTATGCTTAGTAAAATAAGCCTCAGAGAAAACAAGCATGGTAGGTTATCACTTACACATGGCATCTGAAAATTGAATACAACAACAACAACAAACAAAAAAAACAGACTCAGAGGTTAAAGATCAGACTAGTGGGACCAGCAGGGAGAGACAGGGTGGAGGGGCAAAATCGTGGTAGGAGATTCTGAGGAATAATCCACTATGTGTAAAATCAATAATCTACAGTGATGTACTGTATAGCATGGGGAATAGAGCCACTTTTTTATAATAAGTATAAATGGAGAAGAACCTAAACATTTATGAATCACTATGTTGTATGTCTAAAACTAATATAATAATGTAACTTAACTATAGATCAATAAAATATAAAGTAAGAAAAAATAAAGGGGAGCGGCAGATTATTAGATAGAAATCAATTAAATAAACACACGTTCTAGAAATCAAGGAATTAAAAAACAACATGTAAGACACAACATTGGCATTTAAAGTGTACAATCTATTCATTTAAAAGAAATCATTTAAGTGGTGAAAAATTGTACCCATTCTCACAATTTTTTATATGTAGGATAAATTATCTACAAAAATATGTTACAAATATTCACACAAAAAGAGAAATTTGGATTAACCAATTTTAGTATACAAATTTAATATCAAAGTCTCTATGTAAAATTGATTTGAATACGTTCTGTTAGCCACTTCTAGTTTCTTTGTGATGTAAAATCTTTTAAAGCATAAATATCAGCCTTTCTACATTATTCCATTAGACATACATAGAAGTTAAAAGAAATGAGAAGACAGAACAATCAACCAGGAAGGTGAATTTACTGAGAAACAGTCATTCTTTCTCCCTCCTCCTTTTCTTTTCCTCCTTTTCCAGGTCTCCTTCGGTTCCAATCAAGAGAAGTCCTGAGAGTTCTGAGAATATTTCTTTGAGGGCTTCAAATCACCATACCTACATCCTCTGCTACAACTACACACACAGGATCAAAAATAAACCTCTGCTATCTACTCATGTAGGGGGGATTCATGCAAAATAAACTCCTAACTGGAGACGAACAGGTGAGTTTTCTACCTGTTCTTTATAATGTCCTTCCATTATAGTAAATCCCACACATTATGAGGCAGAAGAGGTTATGTGAGCTTTTCCTTGAAGTCAAAAACCTTGCAGTCATTTTAAGTACCTGGTGATCATAGGGTACAGCCAGGGAAGGTGCCATCCCCCTTGGGGGGGCAGTGAATGGGCTCCCGCAACCATGCACCTCCTGATGTACAGATTCTGGAGAAACAAAGGGCGGTCCCACCGCAGACAGCCTGTCAGGCTGTCGAGCCACTGGGCAAGCCGACCAGCCTGGAAGTGCCCCATCAGTTGCTGAAAGCAAAACTCTGTCCCCACTGTGAAGCCAGGCAATTTGGGCCAGAGAGTCAGAGGAGACCGGTAATCAACTCCTCCTCTCTGCTCACCTCCTTGGGGTTACAGCAACCCCATCTACAAACCCAAATCTGACCCTGGAGTGCCAAACTGGGAGTGGCAGGTGGGCTCTGCCAGTGCTTCAGCGTTGTCTGGACGTTGTCTGCTCTAATGGCAACTCTCAGCCCTTCCTCCTACTCCTTCCCTAGTCCTGGGGTCTGCCTTGGCCTCCTGCAGCTGCTGACATGATTTCATTCTTCTTTTTTCTCCAATTACAGTGAAGTGTCCTACAGAGGTTTGGAATCTCTTGAAGAAGGAAGATCTTTTAGTCAATACACCTTAACCGTGAGAAGCTGCTTTCAAGAATGAACCTGAAATACTGTATTTTTGTCCTGATGATTCCAAGCTCAAGTTTTTTAAATCATAAGCAAAACCAAGGTAAATAAGATAGTCTGAGCCAGAGATGAAAAAGCAGTTTTTAGCACTCACTCCTCATGTCATATGACTGGATTTAAATCAATCAGCTGCCATTGGTTTTTAGATCACATGACCCAACTTTAAATCAATCAGCTGCTTACCTCTAACTCACGTGACTTGGCTTTGAATAGTTAGACATACAGAGGTATAAAAATGATGTTCTGAACAATAAATGGAAAATCAACATCTTAGAAAGTTTTTGCTTTTCGAATGGACGATTCATTGCATACAGAGTAAAGGATTCTCTTCTGGATTTCTTGAACTGTAAACACATACAATGTCTCCCCTTGCGTGTTTGACTTAGTTTTTTGCTCTTTTCGTTGTTGTTCTTAACATCTTTATTGGAGTGTAATTGCTTTACCATGTTGTGTTAGCTTCTGCTGTATAACAAAGTGAATCAGCTATTCGTATACATATATGCCCATATCCCCGCCCTCTTGCATCTGCCTCCCACCCTCCCTATCCCTCCCCTCTAGGTGGTCACAAATCTCCGAGCTGATCTCCCTGTGCTATATGCAACTGCTTCACACTAGTTATCTATTTCACCCTTGGTAGTGTATATATTTCCATGCCACTCTCTCACTTCGTCCCAGCTTAACCTTCACCCTCTCTATGTCCTCAAGTCCAGTCTCTACGTCTGCGTCTTTATTCCTCAGCAGCGACTCCTGCGAGGGGTGGATACTTCCTTTTATGCTCAGGGAAATCCCCTAGTTTGAATATGATTTGAGTTTGATCCTATGAAACCATCAGAACTTCCCGCCAGAGATAAATGAGGAGATTCTGGCCTTTATTAGTATGCACGGTGAACACGGCTGTCCTTGCTGTACCTGCCAACTCTCCTATTTTACCCACCTATTTTTATCCACCTTCCACCCTGTGAGTACCTTTCACCAACCCTGAGCTAGACTCCTGACCTATTACAGTAACTTTGTCAGTCTTTCTTTAAAAATGGACAGGTAATAAAATGAATTTAACCTAGAAGCAGCAGCTCAGTAAGGGAAATAAAATCACCAGAAGTTATCTAATCACAGCCACAGCCATCCAGGGCTCTGTCTTATCTGCTGGGTCATAAGAATGGGACCTTCCTAAACTTGAAGGGCATCCAATCAAATAAGTAAAGGTGTTGCTCACCTCTGGCTCTTGGAGGCATTGCTAGGCAGTCTACCCAGCGTATACTAACTGCAAAACACTCTCGTGGTTTTGAAACACCTATGTTCCAGGAAAGCATTTTGGGGTGCATGGGGAAGGTTTCTTTTTGACATGAAGCAAAAAATAAATCACCAAGCTCTTTGAGCACAGGGGTTCTTAAGAGGGCAGTAGAAGGAAGGAATGGGCAGAAAAGACGATCTCCTCTGACGTGAAGGTCGTTTTTCCATAAGAGTAGGATTTAGTCTCAGTTTAAGGAAAACACTTTTAAATAGCTGGGACAGCTCCAAACTGCAGTTTAGGGAACGAGTGCTTCAACAGAACAGTGCTTTAAAAGTCCTGGCAAGGCAGCAAGAGGATGAAGAGTTGGTTTTGCCTAGTTTTGAACACAGGAGTAAAGAAGCAGAGGCATCTCTGACTAAAAGGCCCTGAGATCCTATGGCATCAATGGGTCAGTTGCAGGGGGCAGGGTGTGTGGGAAGTGATATTTCTCTCTCAACGTCTCCCAGGGCAGCCAGCCGTCCCTACCCCATGCCCCCACTCCCTTCACCCTTCCTCCTTCCACTGTTGGGTCCCCAGGGACAGCACTTCTTAAGCTGGAGTGCTCAGGAACCATCTCTGCAGTCTGGATTCTGGAGCCTGGCAAGTTCTGGGACAGGAATCCAGGTCTGCAAGGCCACTGGGGTGTAGTCGGACCTGGAGGCCTGGAGGGAAACTGGAGCCCTGAAGAGCACCCACATCCTTGAAGCCGAGGGAGGAACACATCCTCCTAACAGTACTTCTCAGGGCTCAGCGTGCTCCCCAACCGACGGTGATCCATGCTCACTTGAGGCAGCAAGGACTGCCTCTAACTGGCCCCCTCGATTCCACCTTAAGTGTGCTCACACATGTGTGATAGCGCAGGCCCCGGCTCTCTTTACTCAGCTGAGGCCAGTGCTGCCGGGGTCCCTCCAGTCCCATCCCCTAGCCCCTCCCTCTGGGACTGTATCTAATAGAAGAAAGAGCACAGAGGAATTGGCTGAATCAATGGACCTGGGAGCCTAGGTATGAGTTTGAAGGCCGAGAACCTAAGGCATAATTACATATTATTGGAAACTCTTGTGGGATGTGTGGTGAGAGGCTAGGAGGCTGAGAGGCTGAGTCGACCGGGTGAGTCCAACCCCAGGACACCACACAGCCCCACTCCCCTTTCCCTGCCATCAGACGAGGGGTGCCGCAATGCCAGGCTGGACTCTGTACTTCCCCCTTCCTGATTCTCCTCCAGAAGAGCAGGTGGCCCTCCTCTGAGGCAGGGGCAAGACAACGAACCAAGTCCCCCTGAGCTAAGGTGCTACTGGAAGCTCTTCCTGAACAGCAGTGCTGGCTTGGAGCGAACCTGTGCACCGCCAAAGTTGGGCTTGTCCTGCAGCTGAGGGATGCAGGCTTTAAGTCAGCTGCCCTGGCTTTAAATCAGCCCACCCTTTAAGTCAGGTGACCTGATTTAAATCACTGTCTGCCGCTCAAGCCTACAACTTGAAAAGTTCAGAACTTCACGTTGATCCCAGCAGCTAACACAGCAAAATGCACACTGTAGTCACCCCCAAGCCTGGCTTAGAGCCAGTATATAAGATAACGACATGGGTGTGCACACGTGGTGATGAGGGCGTACTTCATGTACCAGAACGGTCTAGGCACTCTGGGGTACAGCGAGCAGTGCACGATACAGCAGCTGCCTGGCAAAGCTGGCAATGCACAGGGAGCGCAGGCACACCTAGGCATGCAGAGGTCCCAGGGCGGAAGCTGGGGCACAGCCAGCTGGGAGGGTGTGAAAGCGGAGAATCTGAGCCTTCTTGAGAAAGGTCGACACAGAAGATGGATGAGAAACAAAGACCAGAGGAATCATGGAATTGAAAAACACACCCTGCTCTTGAAATTGGGGTGGGGGGCACGCCAGATTTGAATCCTCTTACTCCTCAGTGGCTAGTGCTTTGGCATTTGCCCAGTTACTTACAAAATGTGACTGATAATACCTAACCCATAGAATACTGCATTTGTACTTGTTTTGCGTGTTTAGGTTTCTATAGTGGAATAACCTTTTCTACAAGAAAAAGGTATATTTTATGAAATAAATTAAAACCCCTCTTTAAAAAGAGGGGACTTCCCTGGTGGCGCAGGGGTTAAGAATCTGCCTGCCAAAGCAGGGGACATGGGCTCGAGCCCTGGTCAGGGAAGATCCCACATGCCACGGATCAGCTAAGCCCATGTGCCACAACTACTGAGCCTGCAGGCCACAACTACTGAAGCCTGCGCACCTAGAGCCAGTGCTCCACAACAATTGCAGCAAGAGAAGCCACTGCAATGAGAAGCCCGCGCACCGCAACAAAGAGTAGCCCCCGCTTGCTGCAACTAGAGAAGGCCCACATGCAGCAACGAAGACAAAACACAGCCAAAAATAAATTTTAATTTTTTAAAACAATACTATATCCTTCTGTACAACTTCTCAGGGAAGAACAGAGAGAAGGAGTGGGAGAGTGAGAAAGACCAAATCTTAGTGCAAATCCCTGATGCAGGTGCTCTGCTGGCTCAGATAGTTTTATCCCCACTTTTACATAGGAGGAAATAAGCTCAGAGAGGCTTAGTAATTTTCCCAAAGCCAAACAGCTATTGAGTGGCAGAACCAGGATCTGAACCAAGTCTGTTACCTTCAAAGCCTAAGCCCTCATCACAACAAAACTCAATTATTTACATTTATCGAATTACATTGCAACCTGGTGATTTCTTGGCACAATCCTGAATAAGAGTGAGAAAGAAAGAAATAGCATTGTTCATACAGTCAACCAAAATTTTTGGAGCAGCTGGTGGATGCCTGGCCCTGTTTGGCATTCAACAGTGATCAAGACAGGAAGAGTCCAGCTTTCATGAAGCACATAGTGGGGAGGAGAGATGACTGCAACTTGGGTGAGGGATTTCACCTTGCTGGGCCTCTTTTTTCTCATCTGGAAAATGGGATGGGGTGTCTCTCATTTTGTGGGATTGTCCAACCCTCACATTCTCTGATTCCATAAGAAGCATTTGTTTTCCTGTTTCTTTAAAATTCATTCAGGCCATGAGCTGTGATGAATGTCATTAGCTGCTACCCAAATCACTCTATTTCCACCCATTTCCTGTGATCAGGTCTTTCCCCCAATATGACTCACAATCAATCAAGTCGCAGAAGCTAAGGGGCACCCAGCAGAATAACTCCAGCCCTGGCTTCTCAGGAGCTCTGTGGTCTACCTGGACAGGTAAACATAACTCACCTGGGACAAGGTGGCCATCCCTAGTTTCGCATCAACATGATGTCAGGCACAAACCTCCTTGTTTTTCCATTTTGTCTTTAAGTTACTTGTTGAAACAACTGCACAAATATGTAAAAGATATAAAATCAGGCATCTTCTGCCCCCAGTGCCTATTAATATGTGAGTTTCTACCACTTTAATGATAAAGAGAGAACATTACAGCATTCCGCTGCCCTTATTATTTTTCATATTTGTTGATATTTGTACTGAATACATCTTTCAATATTTTAACAATGGAACAATTATTTAGGTTGTTCCACACACAGCCTTTAGTTGTAAGGGTTTTGTTGTTATATTTCTATTATGTTTCCTTTAAAAATAATTATCCTGTTTAAATGGATTAAGTCAATTTTATATGCATTTATCATATGATATTGATGAAATTAATATATAGAGGGCAGTAGTACAAGTTGATTGGACTTGAGAGCCTCTATTAGAGCAGTTAAATATAAATATTATATATATATAAGCTAAATAACATGCCAAGTGAGATTCTCCTACTCTTTTCACTCTGTGCCCCTCAAGACTGTGAGAAATGGAATATTTCTTGCCATCTCAGTAAACAAAGGATGCCACAGTCATCAGCACTTCCAACCCTCCAGTGTGAGCCGTGGGCCCTGAGGAACTCAGGATATGCAAAAACAGAATGCAGGCCTCAGAGAGCTGAGGTGCATATCAAAGGAAGGATTTCAGTGATCCCAGACTCTGGCATCTTTGCATACAAAGAAAAGCACTACATTCCTCACCTTGGGAGAGCTGGTTTTCCTTAGTTAACAATCACCTTCTGATGTTCCCCATTACCTGCTCCAGTCTCCTGCCCTGTCCCCTCCCCTCGGTACTTTAGCTCAGGGTGGAAGGAGCACAGAGGGAATCGGCTGAATAAGGGGGCTGCGAGCCTGGGATGAGTTTTCAGCCGCTTTACCCGCAGTCAGGAGGAGGGGCACTGATGCTGCAGCCAGACCCTGCATCTCCCTTGCCCAGTTTCCCCTCAGGACGCTCAGGCCGAGCCCCTCCCCACACCCCGCAGGCCCCGTAAACCAGGCCGAGGGCAGGGGCGAGAGGAGGGACTGAAGTTCCCCAGGACCAGAAGCTGGGGGCTGTTCTTTCTACACAGCAGCGATGGGTGACAGCGAACCCCTGACCCCCTTAAGCTGGTCTTGCACTGCCTGACCAGGGGGAGGGTCGGCACCCACTTACCTGGCCCGCCGTCCCCCCGACTGTCACAGCTTCGGCCACTGGGGCCCCTCCAGAGCCGGCAGCCTCAGTGAGGCTGCCTCCCCTTGGGCTCTGGGGAAGTTCCGTGACGGCGGGGGGAAGAGACCCCTGAGCCAGGAGCTCCAGCTCTGCAGAAACGCGGGCTCCTTATGGGTGCAGTGGGTGGGACCGCTCTGCCCCGAGGCCTTCCAGGATGGAGGGGGGTGCTGGGGGAGGGAGCCGCCAGGAGTGTATGGCCCCGTCGAGGGTCCTGGAGGGGTGGCCCGGCCTGGGGGCCCCGCCCACTGTGACCTCAGCTCAGGCTTTTTCCTGGAATCCTACACAAAATAGAAAGATACACAGTCTATAGTAAATATTCACAAATGCTTGTTGCTGCTGTGCTTACAAGGTGTAAAATCCATAAAACACTTTAAGTTCAAAATTAAATATGACTTTTTACCTTTCTAATTACATCTCTGGTATTCACAATTGTCGTTAATGAATCAGAGACTGTGGCATCACTAGTTAAAAATGAGCTTGTTAAAAAAATAGAACTCAGGCCCACCGGACCTACTGAATCACAATCTGCACTTTTACAATCACCCCACTGTACTTGTATACCCCAGAATAGTTGAAGGGTACATTTCTACCTCGACATGTCTTTTCTGTCTGAGAAATACACACATGTTATCCAGTTTGATATAAATAAAACAGTCAAAAATGCATATGCCTATGTTGAAACCATCATTTTATCATTTCTTTTCCAGGTAAGTATAGTCTCCATACTGGTTTTGTGGATCACATGCCATACTCTTTTCTTCTCGTTAGAAATAAGGTAGAGAAACTTACTTTGTTAAATATATATATAAATATATGTATGTATATATATATATATGTATGTATATATATGTGGATAATTGAAGACACTGTTCTAAATTAAAACCTGTTCTCAGACATTGTTAGTAAAGTGGCTGGAATGGCGAACCCAAGGACCAGGAGATCAAAAATGAGGTGTACCAGCCTGAGTGAGCCAGAGCCCCCGAATCAGCTGCTCCTTTAACCCGGTTCTGTCTCAGCGAAGTACAGATGCCCTCCGGCGACCTACATGCAGAGGCGGGGCCAAATCCAAAGCTGAGCCCCGGGAGCTGTGCGAACAAAGAAGAGAAAGGGAAATATCTCTGAGGAGCCTCAGGAGCAGCAGATTAAATCTCCAAAATCAACTATTTTTACTCTGCATCTGTGGAATACATGAACAGACAACAAATCATCCTCCATATTGAGGAGGTGGACTTTGAGAGCAAGATTCATTATTTTTCCCCTTTTCCTCTTTTTGTGAGTTTGTATATGTATTCTTCTGTGTGAGATTTTGTCTGTATAGCTTTGCTTTCACCATTTGTCCTAGGGTTCTATCCGTCCGGGTTTTTAAATATTTTTTATTATTTTTTACTTAAAAAAACTTTTTTTTCTTAATAATTATTTTTATTTTAATAACTTTATTTTATTTTAACTTACTTTATTTCTTTACTTTCTTTCTTTCCTTCTTTCTTTCTTTCTTTCTTTCTTTCTTTCTTTCTTTCTTTCTTTCTTTCTTTCTTTCTTTCTTTCTTTCTACTTTTTCTCCCTTTTATTCTGAGCTGTGTGGATGAAAGGCTCTTGGTATTGCAGCCAGGAGTCAGTGCTGTGCTTCTGTGGTGGGAAAACCAAATTCAGGACACTGGTCCACAAGGGACCTCCCAGCTCCACATAATATCAAATGGCAAAAATCTCCCAGAGATCTCCATCTCAACACCAGCACCCAGTTTCACTCAAAGACCAGCAAGCTACAATGCTGGACACCCTATACCAAACAACTAACAAGACAGGAACACATCCCCACCCATTAGCAGAGAGGCTGCCTAAAATCATAATGAGTCCACAGACACCCCAAAACACACCACCAGACGTGGAACTGCTCACCAGAAAGACAAGATCCAGCCTCTTCCACCAGAACACAGGCACTAGTCCCCTCCACCAGGAAGCCTATGCAACCCACTGAACCAACATTAGCCACTGGGGACAGACACCAAACAAAACGGGAACTACGAAACTGCAGCTGGCAAAAAGGAGACCCCAAACACAGTAAGATTAGCAAAATGAGAAGACAGAAAAGCACACAGCAGATGAAGGAGCAAGATTAAAACCCACCAGACCTAACAAATGGAGAGGAAATAGGCAGCCTACCTGAAAAAGAATTCAGAATAATGATAGTAAACGTGATCCAAAATCTTGGAAATAGAATAGACAAAATGCAAGAAACATTGAACAAGGACCTAGAAGAACTAAAGATGAAACAAGCAACGATGAACAACACAATAAATGAAATGAAAAATACTCTAGATGGGATCAATAGCAGAATAACTGAGGAAGAAGAATGGATAAGTGACCTGGAAGATAAAATAGTGGAAATAACTACTGCAGAGCAGAATAAAGAAAAAAGACTGAAAAGAACTGAGGACAGATTCAGAGACCTCTGGGACAACATTAAATGCACCAACATTAGAATTATAGGGGACCCAGAAGAAGAAGAGATAAAGAAAGGGACTGAGAAAATATTTGAAGAGCTTATAGTTGAAAACTTCCCCAATACGGGAAAGAAAATGGTTAATCAAGTCCAGGAAGCACAGAGAGTCCCATACAGGATAAATCCAAGGAGAAACACGCCAAGACACATATTAATCAAACTGTCAAATTTAAATACAAAGAAAAAATATTAAAAGCAGCAAGGGAAAAACAACAAATAACACACAAGGGAATCCCATAAGGTTAACAGCTGACCTTTCAGCAAAAACTCTGCAAGCCACAAGGGACTGGCAGGACATATTTAAAGTGATGAAGGAGAAAAATCTATAAACAAGATTACTCTACCCAGCAAGGATCTCATTCAGATTTGATGGAGAAATTAAAACCTTTACAGACAAGCAAAAGCTGAGAGAGTTCAGCGCCACAAAACTAGCTTTACAACAAAAGCTAAAGGAACTTCTCTAGGCAAGAAACACAAGAGAAGGAAAAGACCTATAATAACAAACCCAAAACAATTAAGAAAATGGGAATAGAAACATACATATCAATAATTACCTTAAATGTAAATGGATTAAATGCTCCCACCAAAAGACACAGACTGGCTGAATGGATACAAAAACAAGACCCATATATATGCTGTCTACAAGAGACCCAGTTCAGACCTAGAGACACAAACAGACTGAAAGTGAGGGGATGGAAAAAGATATTCCATGCAAAAGGAAACCAAAAGAAAGCTGGAGTAGCAGTTCTCATATCATACAATATAGACTTTAAAGACTATTAGAAGAGACAAAGAAGGACACTACATAATGATCAAATGATCAATCCAAGAAGAAGATATAACAATTGGAAATATTTATGCACCCAACATGGGAGCATCTCAATACATAAGGTAAATACTAACAGCCATAAAAGGGGAAATCGACAGTAACATATTGATAGTAGGGGACTTTAAAATCCCACTTTCTCCAATGGACACATCATTCAAAATGAGAATAAATAAGGAAACACAAGCTTTAAATGATACATTAAACAAGATGAACTTAAGTGACACTTATAGGACATTCTGTCTGAAAACAACAGAATACACATTTTTCTCAAGTGCTCATGGAACATTCTCCAGGATAGATCATATCCTGGGTCACAAATCAAGCCTTGGTAAATTTAAGAAAATTGAAATTATATCAAGTACCTTTTGTGACAACAACGCTATGAGACTAGATATCAATTACAGGAAAAGATCTTTAAAAAATACAAACACATGGACTCTAAACAATACACTACTTAATAACAAAGTTATCACTGAAGAAATCAAAGAGGAAATCAAAAAATACCTAGAAACAAATGACAATGGAGACATGACGACCCAAAACCTATGGGATGCAACAAAAGCAGTTCTAAGAGGGAAGTTTGTAGCAATAAAATCGTACCTTAAGAAACAGGAAACATCTCAAATAAACAACCTAACCTTGCACCTAAAGCTATTAGAGAAAGAATAAGAAAAAACCCCCAAAGTTAGCAGAAGGAAAGAAATCATAATGATCAGATTGGAAATAAATGAAAAAGAAATGAAGGAAATGATAGCAAAGATCAATAAAACTAAAA
Source organism: Aethalodelphis obliquidens (assembly GCF_003676395.1). NCBI lineage: Eukaryota > Metazoa > Chordata > Mammalia > Artiodactyla > Delphinidae > Aethalodelphis > Aethalodelphis obliquidens. The sequence continues at coordinate 4,738 of NW_020838271.1, read as the reverse complement.
GCTGGTTCTTTGAGAAGATAAACAAAATTGATAAACCATTAGCCAGACTCATAAAGAAAAAGAAAGAGAAGACTCAAATCAATAGAATTAGAAATGAAAAATGAGAAGTAACAACTGATACTGCAGAAATACAAAAGATCATGAGAGGGAGCTTCCCTGGTGGCGCAGTGGTTGGGTGTCCACCTGCCGATGCAGGGGATGCGGGTTCATGCCCCGGTCCCGGAGGGGCCCACATGCCGCAGAGTGGCTGGGCCTGTGGCCTGTGGCCGCTGGATCTGCACGTACGGGGCCTGTGCTCTACGACAGGAGAGGCCACAGGGTGAGAGGCCTGTGTACCCCCCCAAAAAAAAAAAAAAAAGATCATGAGAGATTACTACAAGCAACTCTATGCCAATAAAATGGACAACCTGGAAGAAACGGACAAATTCTTAGAAATGCACAACCTGCCAAGACTGAATCAGGAAGAAATTGAAAATATGAACAGACCAATTACAAGCACTGAAATTGAAACTGTGATTAAAAATCTTCCAACAAACAAAAGCCTAGGACCAGATGGCTTCACAGGCAAATTCCATCCAACGTTTAGAGAAGAGCTAACACCTATCCTTCCCAAACTATTCCAAAATATAGCAGAGGGAGGAATACTCCCAAACTCATTCTATGAGGCCACCATCACCCTGATACCAAAACCAGACAAGGATGTCACAAAGAAAGAAAACTACAGGCCAATATCACTGACGAACACAGATGAAAAAATCATCAACAAAATACTAGCAAACAGAATCGAAAAGCACATTAAAAGGGTCATACACCATGATCAAGTGGGGTTTATTCCAGGAATGCAAGGATTCATCAATATATGCAAATCAATCAACGTTATACAGCATATTAACAGATTGAAGGAGAAAAACCATATGATCATCTCAATAGATGCAGAGAAAGCTTTCGAAAAAATTCAACACCCATTTATGATAAAAACCCTGCAGAAAGTAGGCATAGAGTGAACTTTCTTCAACATAATAAAGGCCATATATGACAAACCCACAGCCAATATCGTCTGCAATAGTGAAAAACTGAAAGCATTTCCACTAAGATCAGGAACAAGAAAAGATTGCCCACTCTCACCACTCTTATTCAACATAGTTTTGGAAGTTTTAGCCACAGCAATCAGAGAAGAAAAGGAAATAAAAGGAATCCAAATCGGAAAAGAAGTAAAGCTGTCACTGTTTGCAGATGACATGATACTATACATAGAGAATTCTAAAGATTCTACCAGAAAACTACTAGAGCTAATCAATGAATTTGGTAAAGTAGCAGGATACAAAATTAATGCACAGAAATCTCTGCATTCCTATATACTAATGATGAAAAATCTTATAGTGAAATCAAGAAAACATTCCCATTTACCACTGCAACAAAAGGAATAAAATATCTAGGAATAAACCTACCTAAGGAGACAAAGGACCTGTATGCAGAAAATTATGACACTGATGAAAGAAATTAAAGATGATACAAATAGATGGAGAGATATACCATGTTCTTGGATTGGAAGAATCAACATGGTGAAAATGACTCTACCACCCAAAGCAATCTATAGATTCAATGCAATCCCTATCAAACTACCACTGGCATTTTTCACAGAACTAGAACAAAAAATTTCACAATTTGTATGGAAACACAAAAGACCCCGAATAGTCAAAACAATCTTGAGAACGAAAAACGGAGCTGGAGGAATCAGGCTCCCTGACTTCAGACTATACAACAAAGCTACAGTAATAAAGAAAGTATGATACTGGCACAAAAACAGAAATATAGATCAAGGGAACAGGATAGAAAGCACAGAGTTAAACCCATGTACATATGGTCACCTTATCTTTGATAAAGGAGGCAGGAATGTACAGTGGAGAAAGGACAGCCTCTTCAATAAGTGGTGCTGGGAAAACTGGACAGGTACATGTAAAAGTATGAGATTAGAACACTCCCTAACACCATACACAAAAATAAGCTCAAAATGGATTAAAGAGCTAAATGTAAGGCCAGAAACTATCAAACTCTTAAAGGAAAACATAGGCAGAACACTCTATGACATAAATCACAGCAAGATCCTTTTTGACCCACCTCCTAGAGAAATGGAAATAAAAACAAAAATAAACAAATGGGACCTAATGAAACTTCAAAGCTTTTGCACAGCAAAGGAATCAATAAAGAAGACCAAAAGACAACCTTCAGAATGGGAGATAATATTTGCAAATGAAGCAACTGAAAAAGGATTAATTTCCAAAATTTATAAGCAGCTCATGCAGCTCAATAACAAACAAACAAACAACCCAATCCAAAAATGGGCGGAAGACATAAATAGACATTTCTCCAAAGGAGATATACAGATAGCCAACAAACACATGAAAGAATGCTCAACATCATTAATCATTAGAGAAATGCAAATCCAAACTACAATGAGATATCATCTCAGACCAGTCAGAATGGCCATCATCAAAAAATCTAGAAACAATAAATGCTGGAGAGGGTGTGGAGAAAAGGGAACCCTCTTGCACTGCTGGTGGGAATGTGAATTGGTACAGCCACTATGGAGAACATTATGGAGGTTCCTTTAAAAACTACAAACAGAACTACCATATGACCCAGCAATCCCACTAATGGACATATACCGTGAGAAAACCATAATTCAAAAAGAGTCATGTACCAAAATGTTCATTGAAGCTCTATTTACAATAGCCCGGAGATGGAAACAACCTAATTGTCCATCATCAGATGATTGGATAAAGAAGATGTGGCACATATATACTATGGAATATTACTCAGCCATGAAAAGAAACGAAATTGAGTTATTTGTAGTGAGGTGGATGGACCTAGAGTCTGTCATACAGAGTGAAGTAAGAGAAAGACAAATACCGTATGCTAACACACATATATGGAATCTAAAAAAAAAAAAATGTCATGAAGAACCCAGGGGTAAGAGGGAATAAAGACACAGACCTACTAGAGAATTGATTTGAGGATATAGGGAGGGGGAAGGGTAAGCTGTGACAAAGTGAGAGAGTGGCATGGACATATATACACTACCAAACGTAAAATAGATAGCTAGTGGGAAGCAGCTGCATCACACAGGGAGACCAGCTCGGTGCTTTGTGACCACCTGGATGGGTGGGATCGGGAGGGAGGGTGGGAGGGAGGGAGATGCAAGAGGGAGGAGATATGGGAACATATGTATATGTGTAACTGATTCACTTTGTTATAAAGCAGAAAATAACACATCATTGTAAAGCAATTATACTCCAATAAAGATGTTAAAAAATATAAATAAAAAATAAAATTGCAGCCTCCCTTTTAATATACTTTGTAACTGCTTGGGATGTGTCTATATGAACTGTGTACTATATGCTTCTGTTATAGTCCTTACAATATTTTATTGTCTTATTTTCTGTAACAATTTTCCATGGATTCTTTGGGCTTAAGGTATATTAAAAGGGAGACTGTGATTCTGGGACTTCCGTGGTGATGCAGTGGTTAAGAATTCGCCTGCCAATGCAGGGGACACGGGTTCGATCCCCGGTCCGAGAAGATCCCTCGTGCCACGGAGCAACTAAGCCAGTGGGCCACAACTACTGAGCCTGCACGCCACAACCACTGAAGCCGGTGCGCCTTGAGCCCGTGCGCCATTTATTTTTTGGAAAATAAAACCACCTCTGAGTGATTAAAATTTAGGCCAGCTAGTCAAAATGCTTTATCACCTGTTCTTCTAAAACACTGATCAACGGAACAAGTTTTACTAGGGATAACAGTGTAATTATATTCTGGAGTTCGTATCGGCAATATGGTTTATGACCTTGATGCTGGATCACGACATTTCAATGGTATAACTGCTGTTAATTGTCTGTTTGTTCAACGATTAAAGTCTCACGTGATCTGAGTTCAGACTGGAGTCATCCTGATTGGTTTCTGTCTATTGCAGATTTCTTCCAGTATGAAAGGACAAGAGCAATACGGCTTACTTTACAAAATGTCTGCCAACTAAATGATGATATAATCTACATTCAATTAATTTATACGTACCCTACTGTAGAACCGGGTTTGTTACGGTGACAGAGCCTGGTAATTATGTAAAACTGAAACCTTTATCAGCACTGGTTCAAGTTCTCTTCTAAGAATACGTTTATAATCAACATTCTTTCACAAATTACTCAATTTAATTCACCATAGCATTCCTCATATTAACTAAATGGAAAATCCTAGGCTATATACAAATCCAGAAAGGGCCAAAATCATCAGCCCCCATGGATTATTACAACCCATTGCTGAGGCATTCAAATTTCTTATTAAAGAACCACTATGTCCATCAACATCATCAATTTATATATTATTGCCCGAATGCTAGCCTTAACCCTGGCTCTTACAACAGGCTCTTCCCATATCTTATCCACTAATTAATATAAATGTAGGCATATTATTTATATTAGCCATATCACACCTAGCCATTTATTCCATCCTCAGATCTGGATGAGCGTCACATTCAAAATACTCACTCACTGGAGCTCTAGGGACAGTAGCACACACAATCTCATATGAAGTAATGTAGCAGTTATTCTATTCTCAGTCTTACTGATAAATGGATCATTTACACTTTCAACAGTAATTATTACACGAGAACACCTATGACTAATTTTCTCCTGAGCCCTACCCAGAATTTGATTATCTCCGCAGTAGCAGAAATCCAGTGAAG